>NC_139229.1:16232855-16374178 GCF_977018435.1 Lepisma saccharinum
TTTTGGGGGGCGTTTCCCGTTTGAGACCGTTGATAAGTCTGAGATTTCTGGAAATGGGTGGAACGGTTTTTCTGTCTGAATAGAACATGTCCGAACATGTTTTGGGCGTAGGTTTGGATGAATTTGCAATTTCTGGGAGTCACGTGACTGTTTGTGACGTCACAAAATGGAAGTCACGTGACCAGATTATATTATTAAATTATTATTAATTTAAATATTATTATATTATTATTAGGAATTGTTTTAATTTCTGTGACGCCATTTTGTTACGCTATTTTGGCGTGTGACGTCATATATAAATTGGAGTACGTGTTTCCGGTGTTCGAAAACAGATGGCGTTGATGAGTCGGAAATTCTCGGATTATTATTATTATGAATTGTTTTAATTTCAGTGACGCCATTTTGTTTTTGTTATGTTATTTTGGTGTGTGATGTTATATATAAATCGGAGTACGTGTTTCCGGTGTTTGAAAACAGATGGCGTTGATGAGTCGGAAATTCTCGGATTATTATTATTATTATTATGAATTGTTTTAATTTCTGTGACGCCATTCTGTTTTTCTTATGTTATTTTGGTGTGTGATGTTATATATAAATCGGAGTACGTGTTTCCGGTGTTTGAAAACAGATGGCGTTGTTGAGTCTGAAATTCTCGGAAATGGGTACATGTATCCGGTGTTTGGGGAGAGATGGCATTGATGAGTCATTGTGGGAAATTCGACAGTTTTCGTCCTGTAGTCAAAATGCAAAATGTAAGAATTAAAACGCTTTTCAGGCTCTGAAAAGCATAATAATTCAACATTTTCCTGAAGATCATCTTTGGTTTGCTTTGGGGAGAAAATGAGTTTCAAAAGAATATTAGCATTGAACGCGATTTGTTGCAACACCGATATTATATAATTACTCACCTGTAGAGTTTTATTATGTGTAAGAATTTCTGTGTATATATTTTGTAAACTGATGATCGACACCAATAAATGTTGCGATGTGTAAATATGAACTTATTATTTGACAAAATGAAATTAATATAAGGTACTTACATCGTCCCCGTTCTCCATTCTGATCCTTTGTTAACAATTTCAAAGTGTGAAATGATCGTAGAGAAACATATGCAGCTGCCGCAAACACAGATTCCAGTATCATATCGCCTTTCAAGATAGTAAGTTAATTGCTGAATCTGGCTAATTGGTATATCCGGTAAACTCTGATTGCAGTATCATATCAAATTGGTGTCAACACTTGCGAGATGAACTCACTGCTGGCTAATCGGCATATCCGGGAAATTTGGATCGCAGTATCATATCAAGTTGGTGTCAACAGTTGCGAGATATCTAATAGCTGCATGTGGTTGATTGCTTGGCAGACTCTGATAGAAAAATAATAAGGGTCTAATTAAATATACAGCTCTCTGACAGCCCGGTCGAGAAGTGTTGAGATAAACTGTTCTAATATAAAGTTCCTTTTTTCTGTTTCCTAATGTAATGTTATGAACCGATCGGCAGGAAAAGTCTACAAATATGGATGTTATTAACTGAGGCAGGTGTCTCACATAATAAAGATGTATTTTATAATATTGGTTATATATGTTTTATAATGGGTTTGGTGTTATAAGTCCACTTTATGCACAGTAAGGCTAAACGGGATCGAACCTACAGTTTTAAAGTGGGATCCGAACTTCTATAAGCTTTCACAGGGAAATGCACAGTAAGGGTAATTGGGATCAGACCTACAGTTTTAAAGTTCCTTTTTTCTGTTTCCGAATGTAATATTATGAACCAGTGTTGTAATATCGGTAGGAAAAGTCTACAAATATGGATGTTATTAGTTGAGGCAGATGTCTCCCATAATGAAGATGTATTTTATAATATCGGATATATATGTTTTATAGGTTGGGGTTTCCTGTTGTTAATCAGGAGGTGACTACGGTTGGTTTTCTGGGAATGGTGATATGGGTTTCCGTTGGGGGGGCGTAAATGACTGTTGAAGTTGATAAGCGTCGACGGTTGAGAAGATAAAGGAGTTGGAAAGGAAATGTGTTGGGATATTGAAGCGATATGGAGAGATTGTGGAACACGTGTTGGGACATGTCGGGTGTTTCTTGGAATGGGCGTGTAGAAGTTCGTGGGAACGTTGATAAGGTATGACTGTGTGCAGGATACGTTAGTAGGCGGCGGAATGGAGAGCGGGCAAAAAGGAAAAAAAGTTTCCGAGAGGCAGCACGTGAATAGAATAAAAAAAGTAGTGTTCTCGGAGGAGGTGGAGTTTCATAGTATACCGGGAAAAGAGGAGGACCGACGAGGCACGTGGGCGTTGGATGCCTTGCGCGAGAGAATGCGCAGAGAATATCAGGGAATTTAAAAATCTGTTTGCGGATTCATCATGTACGCCTATATGTGAGTAAAATGTAAATAGAACCTATGTTCGGAAATCCAAAATGGCGACCGGAAATGGGGTTATCTTAAAAACGGTAAGACTTAGGAAAAATCTGTTTGCGGATTCATCATGTACACCTATACGTGAGTAAAATGTAAATAGAACCTATGCTCGGAAATCCAAAATGGCGACCGGAAGTGGGGTTATTTTGGAAACGGTAAGACTTAGGAAAAATCTGTTAGCGGATTCATCATGTACGCCTATATGTGAGTAAAATGTAAATAGAACCTATGCTCGGAAATCCAAAATGGCAACCGGAAGTGGGGTTATCTTGGAAACGGTAAGACTTAGGAAAAATCTATTTGCGGATTCATCACGTACGCCTATATGTGAGTAAAATGTAAATAGAACCTATGTTCGGAAATCCAAAATGGCGACCGGAAGTGGGGTTATCTTGGAAACGGTAAGACTTAGGAAAAATCTGTTTGCGGATTCATCACGTACGCCTATATGTGAGTAAAATGTAAATAGAACCTATGTTCGGAAATCCAAAATGGCGACCGGAAGTGGGGTTAATTTGGAAACGGTAAGACTTAGGAAAAATCTGTTTGCGGATTCATCACGTACGCCTATATGTGAGTAAAATGTAAATAGAACCTATGTTCGGAAATCCAAAATGGCGACCGGAAGTGGGGTTAATTTGGAAACGGTAAGACTTAGGAAAAATCTGTTTGCGGATTCATCACGTACGCCTATATGTGAGTAAAATGTAAATAGAACCTATGTTCGGAAATCCAAAATGGCGACCGGAAGTGGGGTTAATTTGGAAACGGTAAGACTTAGGAAAAATCTGTTTGCGGATTCATCACGTACGCCTATATGTGAGTAAAATGTAAATAGAACCTATGTTCGGAAATCCAAAATGGCGACCGGAAGTGGGGTTAATTTGGAAACGGTAAGACTTAGGAAAAATCTGTTTGCGGATTCATCACGTACGCTTATATGTGAGTAAAATGTAAATAGAACCTATGCTCGGAATTCCAAAATGGCGACCGGAAGTGGGGTTAATTTGGAAACGGTAAGACTTAGGAAAAATCTGTTTGCGGATTCATCACGTACGCTTATATGTGAGTAAAATGTAAATAGAACCTATGCTCGGAATTCCAAAATGGCGACCGGAAGTGGGGTTAATTTGGAAACGGTAAGACTTAGGATGACCTTATGCCTCGAACGCGTTCGGGGCAATAAGAGAAAGCGAATTTTTAAGGCGCGTAGGCGGTTATTTCCAACTGACATCTGGTATCATTTTTTGCAACGCGGCCCAGATGAAAAGCAGATGAACTGGAGGGAAGGATGCCTGCAGAAGGAATTCTATCCACTTCCTTATAGAGACACACATCTGCAATTATTTTTTGCAACGTACGTTAGAAGTCTGCATATGAGATCACGACGTTTTTGTGAGGCACAACAGTTCCTTGATGAATTTCACAGAAGTTCCTTGTTCGATGTCAGCACATGTTCTACGAACAAGACTTCCTTATAGAGACGGACATCTGGTATCATTTTTTGCAACGCGGTTTCCTAAGTTCTTTATTTGCAATCGTAGACCCACCTTCCGACCACTCTAACGAAAGGTCTCGACGTGCAGATTACAAATATGTAATCAGATCCGCTCTACGTCAATTAGGGGAGGAGCTAGAGCGATTTGAAAATTTCGATTTTTGCAACTCATATGAGTCAGGAAGACATCTGCGTTGAATAACAGAATGTGTCACTGCTAAAAACCATCTTGTAAAGACGGTTAATTGATTCCGAGAATTTACATGAGCCTTCGTATCAGTCAGAAAAACATCTGCTGAAGACGTTTGACGATTTCTGAGAATTGTACTGATAGCATGTAGATTAAAATGTGTAAGTCGTGTCCACGTAATAAATAGAGCGTTGCACTATACTATGAATATTGTAAGAAATAATACTGATTTAGAAGCCGTAAAATGTAGCATAATACTGATGTACCCCACTGTACATGGGGTTTTTAAAATGAAAATAACTATTGGTAGTATGAATTCACAATCCGCTAATCCTTTTTATACCACCCTTCCGATCTACGTCATCGATACACATTGCTCGCATCCGTTCCCGCAAAGCGTCCAACGCCCACGTGCCTCTCCTATCTTCTTCCTGTCCTGGTACACTATACACAGTCACTTCTTCCGCAAAACCTACTCGTTTTGCTCTCTTTATTTTCTTTACATCTAGACTCTCCGACTCTTTTTTCTCTTTTTGCTGTTTTTCCTCCATTATATGCTAGCAGACTTTTATTCTCCTTTTCTTTGACAGTATGATGATGTCATAACCTCTTCTTAATCACCAGACACATTACCATTCCACCTACCCATCCCAACAAACACGCCACACATATCAGTCACTAATTCCAAGAATTGTATCTATACACTCACACACCATCTGCTCTCATCCATTAACACCCGGGAAAACCTATCACCACACGGACAAAGACATCACACCAAAGCCGTTCGTAACAAACACCATTTGTTCTTGTCCATTAACAGTCTGCAACCCTTGGCTCCATTCCAAGGTCAAGGGTCAAGAAGTATATATTACATACGTATATATATTTATAGAATACTTTTTTCCGCAAATTATATAACCGATATTATAATATGCACCCTTATTAGTGGAGAGCTCAGTGCATAAAACGGATTTTCAACATCAGTTCAATCCGGCACCCGATAGATCAGCCTCGGTGCATAAAACGGATTTCGAATACCAGTTGAACCCGTCATTCGTTAAGAGTCTGGATATGAGATCACGGCGTTTTTGTGTGAGGCACAACAGTTCCTTGATGGTGTTTGCAGGAGTTCCTTGATGATTGTCGCAGGAGTTCCTTGTTCCGTGTCGACTCAACTTCTTCAACGAGGAACGAGTGATGCCTCTTAAATGAATATAACGTAAAATGTGAAATGTCCTACGGATTGAACTAGTGTTTGAAATCCGTTTATGCACCGGGGGTAATCGGTACAGAAATATACGACGGCATGGTAGAAAATGTGGAATCCTCTTAAGGGGTGATCGATTGATTGAACTGATGTTTGAAATCCGTCTTATGCACCATAAAGTAGAATGTGTAAAATGTTCCGAATTTTCAAGCTGTTATTTCGCCGAATAAAATACAGCATAATACTTATTGAGCCCGCTGTACATGGTGTTCTTAAAAAGAAAACAAATATTGGTAGTATGTATTGTAAATAGAGTAAAATGTGTAAGTTTTTTCTGAATTTTGAATCTTTTATTTCGTCGAATAAAAGACAGCATAATACTTATGGAGCCCGCTGTACATGGTGTTCTCAAAATGAAAACAAATATTGGTAGTATGTATTGTAAATAGAGTAAAATGTGTAAGTCGTGTCTTAGTAATAAATAGAACGGTGTTTACATACAAAAGTAATGTTATTATTATTGCGTTGCACTATACTATGAATATTGTAAAAATGGAAGTAAGTATTAAGGAACATACTACATTTTCGGAAAGGAGTTAAAGTTCAGGGGTATACCAAAAATATTGGAAAAGGGTAAGGGTGTTTTGGTTGGATTTAAAATAATGTGTGGCGGCGGAGAGTTTTGAAAATGTTATGTAATATTGAGAGGTGTATGGATATTAAACACCGCTAAGTTTGAATGTGATGTGTTCAAAATTCTTCTAAATATAATCCAAATGATATTCCTGTAGTTCCATATATGTTTCTTACAAATGGAGAGTAAATTCTTGTGCACACACGATTTAGTAAGAATTATGCAACTCAGTTAAGGATACAGCTATTTGATATATAAAAGGTGTCCTAATAGGGTTATAATAAATGTTTAAAGAGTTTTTGTTATATCCACACAATGCTACGAAAATTTCCATATGTTCCAAACAGGAAACATCTTTTGTACATTCCAATAACACCCAGAAAATGTTAAAAAAGAACAAGTTTTATTCATATCTAAATCGTGTCCAGATAAGATTCAAATGTAGTCTAAAATGTATTTTTTGTATCCACACTATAACCAAAGTACGTACAAAAATGTCTAACGGAAGTATATTGTCTACATAACGTCCACCCACTTGGTGTACAAAATATTCCAAATATGATCTCGAATTGCCCATAACATATCCAATTCTGGATATCCCCCAGGGTCCTGTCCCAATTACCCTATATGTGCATAAAACTGAAATTAAGCAGCAATCGAGCCAAAAATAGAACACCCAGAAAATGTTAAAAAGAACAAGTTTTATTCATATCTAAATCGTGTCCAGATAAGATTCAAATGTAGTCTAAAATGTATTTTTTGTATCCACACTATAACCGAAGTACGTACAAAAATGTCTAACGGAAGTATATTGTCTAGATGACGTCCACTTGGTGTACCAAATATTCCAAATATGATCTCGAATTGCCCATAACACATCCAATTCTGGATATCCCCGGGGTCCTGTCCCAATTACCCTATATGTGCATAAAACTGAAATTAAACAGCAATCGAGCCAAAAATAGACCCCGGTTCCAATCACCCTAAATATGCATGAAGTGAAGGTGGACACATTGGTAAAGATATTCAGCTTCATTATTGAAAGGAAAAGAAATGCGTCAGTAGTCGGTGATTTTGTAGAAAACATACATAGAGCGCAATATGTACCTTCGCATTTGTCGTTAAGAATTTGGTCCGTCTATCCACTTTTTATCATTTGTGGCCCCGCATTATGCTAAAACGCACCTGCGAGGGAAAAGTAAACTGTCCCTGCCCCAGTTTTGTCACTTTGCTCCCCTAGTTTGGATTTGCTCCATAAAACGTATGGAGCGCACTGTACACGGTGTTTTTAAAATGAAAACAAATATGGGTAGTATGTATTGTAAATTAAGTAAAATGTGTAAGTGTTTGTGAATTTTGAAGTTCTTATTTCGTCGAAGAAAATACAGCAAAATATTTATGAAGCCCGCTGTACATGGTGTTCTTAAAATGAAAACAAATATGGGTAATATGTATTGTAAATTGAGCAAAATGTGTAAGTTTTTCAGAATTTTGAAGTTCTTATTTCGTCGAATAAAATACAGCAAAATACTTATGGAGTCCACTGTACATGGTGTTCTTAAAATGAAAACAAATATTGGTAGTATGTATTGTAAATAGACTAAATGTGCAAGTCGTGTCCAAGTAATAAATAGAGCTGTGTTTACATACAAAAGTAATGCTATTATTATTGCGTTGCACTATACGTAGCAAATTCTTTCCCTCCATCTTTGCACTGTACTGATAAAGACGTTACAGAAGAATAAAAACTGTCTGCAGTGATGGTCGGAACATATGCACATATTAGATACGTGTAGGGTTTCGTCATTAACGGAACGGATGCAACTTTCTTGTTGGGTCTGCATGCCTGAGATAGCAAAAACTTCCTCTCAGAGTCTCCATAAAAACATAAGTTGGTTCACACTATGTTCCTTGTCACATCCTGCTACAGATGCACAGGCATCAGAAAATTGAACACTTGCAGCCGAAAGAATCGAGAAGGTGCCAGCGGAAATCGGGGTGCGGATTTTATCCATAGTTCCCCTGCACAATATTATTCCTTAGCAGCATTGAATAAAATATTGAAATGTTCGGTGTGTGAATGTGTGTATTTTGTATAGTAAATAAAGAGAGTGAATTAACTTTATGCACTGAGGCTAATCGGAAGTAGAATGTATGGTTAATCGGGAGCAGAATGTATCTATGTGGATTGAACCGCTGTTTAAAGTCCGCTTTATGCACAGATAGGTTAATCAGGACAGAAACAACTTTATACACTGAGGTTATTCGCGAGCAGAAAGTATCGAAGTGGATTCCGCTTTATGCACGGATAGGTTAATCGGGACAGAATTCACTTTATGCAATTAGGCTGATCGGGACAGAAATATACGAGGCCATGGTAGAAATCAGGTTGTATAATAATAGCAATGGGATAGGGCCTACAGGCGTCAATTAGGATATCGATCAAACTTGGCGCATAAAACGGATTACAAATATCACTTAAGTGATAACAAATCCGTCTTGACACATTTTTCAATCACCAATCATCCGATTTGTAACAATATATCACATGACGTGTAGAAACTGTTCAATTTCCAAAAACATAATTCGCCCTGGAACATTTTCGGATAATTATTCATGCTCAATATTATAAAAAGTTTGTTCTCTGATCAAATTCAACACACGCCCATTTCTTACGTCCATTCATTCCCAACTGTTTTCCCTATTCACTATTAAGTCCTCCAGATTGTTCCAACGGTTTTGCTTATCAAGGTACGAAAAATACATATAAGGGGAATATAAGATGTCCGTTGGCGAATGTCATCGAGTATCGAACCAGGGATCCCTTTAATATTTTCAAACTTGTAGTCAAAAGTCAGTTTACTGTTCAGTTTTCTGCTAATCAAAGGTTTTGTGTTGTGTTCAAGTGCTTTATCGCAGATCTGTGTGAATCGAATGGAAAAGAAAACGCAAAAGTGCAGTAAAAAATATAATCTCTTTCATTCTCAACATTTTCCCACTACCGCCATTGGCACGTACCTTCACATTTTAATCTGATAGCACATTCCTTACACAATATAAACATTTAAAAGTTGGAAACAACCGCCTACGCGCCTTTAAAATTCGCTTTCTCTTATTGCCTCGAACGCGTTCGAGGCATAAGAGACGAATTTTAAAGGCGCGTAGGCGGTTGTTTCCAACTTTTAAATGTTTATATTGTGTAAGGAATGTGCTATCAGATTAAAATGTGAAGGTACGTGCCAATGGCGGTAGTGGGAAAATGTTGAGAATGAAAGAGATTATATTTTTTACTGCACTTTTGCGTTTTCTTTTCCATTCGATTCACACAGATCTGCGATAAAGCACTTGAACACAACACAAAACCTTTGATTAGCAGAAAACTGAACAGTAAACTGACTTTTGACTACAAGTTTGAAAATATTAAAGGGATCCCTGGTTCGATACTCGATGACATTCGCCAACGGACATCTTATATTCCCCTTATATGTATTTTTCGTACCTTGATAAGCAAAACCGTTGGAACAATCTGGAGGACTTAATAGTGAATAGGGAAAACAGTTGGGAATGAATGGACGTAAGAAATGGGCGTGTGTTGAATTTGATCAGAGAACAAACTTTTTATAATATTGAGCATGAATAATTATCCGAAAATGTTCCAGGGCGAATTATGTTTTTGGAAATTGAACAGTTTCTACACGTCATGTGATATATTGTTACAAATCGGATGATTGGTGATTGAAAAATGTGTCAAGACGGATTTGTTATCACTTAAGTGATATTTGTAATCCGTTTTATGCGCCAAGTTTGATCGATATCCTAATTGACGCCTGTAGGCCCTATCCCATTGCTATTATTATACAACCTGATTTCTACCATGGCCTCGTATATTTCTGTCCCGATCAGCCTAATTGCATAAAGTGAATTCTGTCCCGATTAACCTATCCGTGCATAAAGCGGAATCCACTTCGATACTTTCTGCTCGCGAATAACCTCAGTGTATAAAGTTGTTTCTGTCCTGATTAACCTATCTGTGCATAAAGCGGACTTTAAACAGCGGTTCAATCCACATAGATACATTCTGCTCCCGATTAACCATACATTCTACTTCCGATTAGCCTCAGTGCATAAAGTTAATTCACTCTCTTTATTTACTATACAAAATACACACATTCACACACCGAACATTTCAATATTTTATTCAATGCTGCTAAGGAATAATATTGTGCAGGGGAACTATGGATAAAATCCGCACCCCGATTTCCGCTGGCACCTTCTCGATTCTTTCGGCTGCAAGTGTTCAATTTTCTGATGCCTGTGCATCTGTAGCAGGATGTGACAAGGAACATAGTGTGAACCAACTTATGTTTTTATGGAGACTCTGAGAGGAAGTTTTTGCTATCTCAGGCATGCAGACCCAACAAGAAAGTTGCATCCGTTCCGTTAATGACGAAACCCTACACGTATCTAATATGTGCATATGTTCCGACCATCACTGCAGACAGTTTTTATTCTTCTGTAACGTCTTTATCAGTACAGTGCAAAGATGGAGGGAAAGAATTTGCTACGTATAGTGCAACGCAATAATAATAGCATTACTTTTGTATGTAAACACAGCTCTATTTATTACTTGGACACGACTTGCACATTTAGTCTATTTACAATACATACTACCAATATTTGTTTTCATTTTAAGAACACCATGTACAGTGGACTCCATAAGTATTTTGCTGTATTTTATTCGACGAAATAAGAACTTCAAAATTCTGAAAAACTTACACATTTTGCTCAATTTACAATACATATTACCCATATTTGTTTTCATTTTAAGAACACCATGTACAGCGGGCTTCATAAATATTTTGCTGTATTTTCTTCGACGAAATAAGAACTTCAAAATTCACAAACACTTACACATTTTACTTAATTTACAATACATACTACCCATATTTGTTTTCATTTTAAAAACACCGTGTACAGTGCGCTCCATACGTTTTATGGAGCAAATCCAAACTAGGGGAGCAAAGTGACAAAACTGGGGCAGGGACAGTTTACTTTTCCCTCGCAGGTGCGTTTTAGCATAATGCGGGGCCACAAATGATAAAAAGTGGATAGACGGACCAAATTCTTAACGACAAATGCGAAGGTACATATTGCGCTCTATGTATGTTTTCTACAAAATCACCGACTACTGACGCATTTCTTTTCCTTTCAATAATGAAGCTGAATATCTTTACCAATGTGTCCACCTTCACTTCATGCATATTTAGGGTGATTGGAACCGGGGTCTATTTTTGGCTCGATTGCTGTTTAATTTCAGTTTTATGCACATATAGGGTAATTGGGACAGGACCCCGGGGATATCCAGAATTGGATGTGTTATGGGCAATTCGAGATCATATTTGGAATATTTGGTACACCAAGTGGACGTCATCTAGACAATATACTTCCGTTAGACATTTTTGTACGTACTTCGGTTATAGTGTGGATACAAAAAATACATTTTAGACTACATTTGAATCTTATCTGGACACGATTTAGATATGAATAAAACTTGTTCTTTTTAACATTTTCTGGGTGTTCTATTTTTGGCTCGATTGCTGCTTAATTTCAGTTTTATGCACATATAGGGTAATTGGGACAGGACCCTGGGGGATATCCAGAATTGGATATGTTATGGGCAATTCGAGATCATATTTGGAATATTTTGTACACCAAGTGGGTGGACGTTATGTAGACAATATACTTCCGTTAGACATTTTTGTACGTACTTTGGTTATAGTGTGGATACAAAAAATACATTTTAGACTACATTTGAATCTTATCTGGACACGATTTAGATATGAATAAAACTTGTTCTTTTTTAACATTTTCTGGGTGTTATTGGAATGTACAAAAGATGTTTCCTGTTTGGAACATATGGAAATTTTCGTAGCATTGTGTGGATATAACAAAAACTCTTTAAACATTTATTATAACCCTATTAGGACACCTTTTATATATCAAATAGCTGTATCCTTAACTGAGTTGCATAATTCTTACTAAATCGTGTGTGCACAAGAATTTACTCTCCATTTGTAAGAAACATATATGGAACTACAGGAATATCATTTGGATTATATTTAGAAGAATTTTGAACACATCACATTCAAACTTAGCGGTGTTTAATATCCATACACCTCTCAATATTACATAACATTTTCAAAACTCTCCGCCGCCACACATTATTTTAAATCCAACCAAAACACCCTTACCCTTTTCCAATATTTTTGGTATACCCCTGAACTTTAACTCCTTTCCGAAAATGTAGTATGTTCCTTAATACTTACTTCCATTTTTACAATATTCATAGTATAGTGCAACGCAATAATAATAACATTACTTTTGTATGTAAACACCGTTCTATTTATTACTAAGACACGACTTACACATTTTACTCTATTTACAATACATACTACCAATATTTGTTTTCATTTTGAGAACACCATGTACAGCGGGCTCCATAAGTATTATGCTGTCTTTTATTCGACGAAATAAAAGATTCAAAATTCAGAAAAAACTTACACATTTTACTCTATTTACAATACATACTACCAATATTTGTTTTCTTTTTAAGAACACCATGTACAGCGGGCTCAATAAGTATTATGCTGTATTTTATTCGGCGAAATAACAGCTTGAAAATTCGGAACATTTTACACATTCTACTTTATGGTGCATAAGACGGATTTCAAACATCAGTTCAATCAATCGATCAGCCCTTAAGAGGATTCCACATTTTCTACCATGCCGTCGTATATTTCTGTACCGATTACCCCCGGTGCATAAACGGATATCAAACACTAGTTCAATCCGTAGGACATTTCACATTTTACGTTATATTCATTTAAGAGGCATCACTCGTTCCTCGTTGAAGAAGTTGAGTCGACACGGAACAAGGAACTCCTGCGACAATCATCAAGGAACTCCTGCAAACACCATCAAGGAACTGTTGTGCCTCACACAAAAACGCCGTGATCTCATATCCAGACTCTTAACGAATGACGGGTTCAACTGGTATTCGAAATCCGTTTTATGCACCGAGGCTGATCTATCGGGTGCCGGATTGAACTGATGTTGAAAATCCGTTTTATGCACTGAGCTCTCCACTAATAAGGGTGCATATTATAATATCGGTTATATAATTTGCGGAAAAAAGTATTCTATAAATATATATACGTATGTAATATATACTTCTTGACCCTTGACCTTGGAATGGAGCCAAGGGTTGCAGACTGTTAATGGACAAGAACAAATGGTGTTTGTTACGAACGGCTTTGGTGTGATGTCTTTGTCCGTGTGGTGATAGGTTTTCCCGGGTGTTAATGGATGAGAGCAGATGGTGTGTGAGTGTATAGATACAATTCTTGGAATTAGTGACTGATATGTGTGGCGTGTTTGTTGGGATGGGTAGGTGGAATGGTAATGTGTCTGGTGATTAAGAAGAGGTTATGACATCATCATACTGTCAAAGAAAAGGAGAATAAAAGTCTGCTAGCATATAATGGAGGAAAAACAGCAAAAAGAGAAAAAAGAGTCGGAGAGTCTAGATGTAAAGAAAATAAAGAGAGCAAAACGAGTAGGTTTTGCGGAAGAAGTGACTGTGTATAGTGTACCAGGACAGGAAGAAGATAGGAGAGGCACGTGGGCGTTGGACGCTTTGCGGGAACGGATGCGAGCAATGTGTATCGATGACGTAGATCGGAAGGGTGGTATAAAAAGGATTAGCGGATTGTGAATTCATACTACCAATAGTTATTTTCATTTTAAAAACCCCATGTACAGTGGGGTACATCAGTATTATGCTACATTTTACGGCTTCTAAATCAGTATTATTTCTTACAATATTCATAGTATAGTGCAACGCTCTATTTATTACGTGGACACGACTTACACATTTTAATCTACATGCTATCAGTACAATTCTCAGAAATCGTCAAACGTCTTCAGCAGATGTTTTTCTGACTGATACGAAGGCTCATGTAAATTCTCGGAATCAATTAACCGTCTTTACAAGATGGTTTTTAGCAGTGACACATTCTGTTATTCAACGCAGATGTCTTCCTGACTCATATGAGTTGCAAAAATCGAAATTTTCAAATCGCTCTAGCTCCTCCCCTAATTGACGTAGAGCGGATCTGATTACATATTTGTAATCTGCACGTCGAGACCTTTCGTTAGAGTGGTCGGAAGGTGGGTCTACGATTGCAAATAAAGAACTTAGGAAACCGCGTTGCAAAAAATGATACCAGATGTCCGTCTCTATAAGGAAGTCTTGTTCGTAGAACATGTGCTGACATCGAACAAGGAACTTCTGTGAAATTCATCAAGGAACTGTTGTGCCTCACAAAAACGTCGTGATCTCATATGCAGACTTCTAACGTACGTTGCAAAAAATAATTGCAGATGTGTGTCTCTATAAGGAAGTGGATAGAATTCCTTCTGCAGGCATCCTTCCCTCCAGTTCATCTGCTTTTCATCTGGGCCGCGTTGCAAAAAATGATACCAGATGTCAGTTGGAAATAACCGCCTACGCGCCTTAAAAATTCGCTTTCTCTTATTGCCCCGAACGCGTTCGAGGCATAAGGTCATCCTAAGTCTTACCGTTTCCAAATTAACCCCACTTCCGGTCGCCATTTTGGAATTCCGAGCATAGGTTCTATTTACATTTTACTCACATATAAGCGTACGTGATGAATCCGCAAACAGATTTTTCCTAAGTCTTACCGTTTCCAAATTAACCCCACTTCCGGTCGCCATTTTGGAATTCCGAGCATAGGTTCTATTTACATTTTACTCACATATAAGCGTACGTGATGAATCCGCAAACAGATTTTTCCTAAGTCTTACCGTTTCCAAATTAACCCCACTTCCGGTCGCCATTTTGGATTTCCGAACATAGGTTCTATTTACATTTTACTCACATATAGGCGTACGTGATGAATCCGCAAACAGATTTTTCCTAAGTCTTACCGTTTCCAAATTAACCCCACTTCCGGTCGCCATTTTGGATTTCCGAACATAGGTTCTATTTACATTTTACTCACATATAGGCGTACGTGATGAATCCGCAAACAGATTTTTCCTAAGTCTTACCGTTTCCAAATTAACCCCACTTCCGGTCGCCATTTTGGATTTCCGAACATAGGTTCTATTTACATTTTACTCACATATAGGCGTACGTGATGAATCCGCAAACAGATTTTTCCTAAGTCTTACCGTTTCCAAATTAACCCCACTTCCGGTCGCCATTTTGGATTTCCGAACATAGGTTCTATTTACATTTTACTCACATATAGGCGTACGTGATGAATCCGCAAACAGATTTTTCCTAAGTCTTACCGTTTCCAAGATAACCCCACTTCCGGTCGCCATTTTGGATTTCCGAACATAGGTTCTATTTACATTTTACTCACATATAGGCGTACGTGATGAATCCGCAAATAGATTTTTCCTAAGTCTTACCGTTTCCAAGATAACCCCACTTCCGGTTGCCATTTTGGATTTCCGAGCATAGGTTCTATTTACATTTTACTCACATATAGGCGTACATGATGAATCCGCTAACAGATTTTTCCTAAGTCTTACCGTTTCCAAAATAACCCCACTTCCGGTCGCCATTTTGGATTTCCGAGCATAGGTTCTATTTACATTTTACTCACGTATAGGTGTACATGATGAATCCGCAAACAGATTTTTCCTAAGTCTTACCGTTTTTAAGATAACCCCATTTCCGGTCGCCATTTTGGATTTCCGAACATAGGTTCTATTTACATTTTACTCACATATAGGCGTACATGATGAATCCGCAAACAGATTTTTAAATTCCCTGATATTCTCTGCGCATTCTCTCGCGCAAGGCATCCAACGCCCACGTGCCTCGTCGGTCCTCCTCTTTTCCCGGTATACTATGAAACTCCACCTCCTCCGAGAACACTACTTTTTTTATTCTATTCACGTGCTGCCTCTCGGAAACTTTTTTTCCTTTTTGCCCGCTCTCCATTCCGCCGCCTACTAACGTATCCTGCACACAGTCATACCTTATCAACGTTCCCACGAACTTCTACACGCCCATTCCAAGAAACACCCGACATGTCCCAACACGTGTTCCACAATCTCTCCATATCGCTTCAATATCCCAACACATTTCCTTTCCAACTCCTTTATCTTCTCAACCGTCGACGCTTATCAACTTCAACAGTCATTTACGCCCCCCCAACGGAAACCCATATCACCATTCCCAGAAAACCAACCGTAGTCACCTCCTGATTAACAACAGGAAACCCCAACCTATAAAACATATATATCCGATATTATAAAATACATCTTCATTATGGGAGACATCTGCCTCAACTAATAACATCCATATTTGTAGACTTTTCCTACCGATATTACAACACTGGTTCATAATATTACATTCGGAAACAGAAAAAAGGAACTTTAAAACTGTAGGTCTGATCCCAATTACCCTTACTGTGCATTTCCCTGTGAAAGCTTATAGAAGTTCGGATCCCACTTTAAAACTGTAGGTTCGATCCCGTTTAGCCTTACTGTGCATAAAGTGGACTTATAACACCAAACCCATTATAAAACATATATAACCAATATTATAAAATACATCTTTATTATGTGAGACACCTGCCTCAGTTAATAACATCCATATTTGTAGACTTTTCCTGCCGATCGGTTCATAACATTACATTAGGAAACAGAAAAAAGGAACTTTATATTAGAACAGTTTATCTCAACACTTCTCGACCGGGCTGTCAGAGAGCTGTATATTTAATTAGACCCTTATTATTTTTCTATCAGAGTCTGCCAAGCAATCAACCACATGCAGCTATTAGATATCTCGCAACTGTTGACACCAACTTGATATGATACTGCGATCCAAATTTCCCGGATATGCCGATTAGCCAGCAGTGAGTTCATCTCGCAAGTGTTGACACCAATTTGATATGATACTGCAATCAGAGTTTACCGGATATACCAATTAGCCAGATTCAGCAATTAACTTACTATCTTGAAAGGCGATATGATACTGGAATCTGTGTTTGCGGCAGCTGCATATGTTTCTCTACGATCATTTCACACTTTGAAATTGTTAACAAAGGATCAGAATGGAGAACGGGGACGATGTAAGTACCTTATATTAATTTCATTTTGTCAAATAATAAGTTCATATTTACACATCGCAACATTTATTGGTGTCGATCATCAGTTTACAAAATATATACACAGAAATTCTTACACATAATAAAACTCTACAGGTGAGTAATTATATAATATCGGTGTTGCAACAAATCGCGTTCAATGCTAATATTCTTTTGAAACTCATTTTCTCCCCAAAGCAAACCAAAGATGATCTTCAGGAAAATGTTGAATTATTATGCTTTTCAGAGCCTGAAAAGCGTTTTAATTCTTACCTTTTGACTACAGGACGAAAACTGTCGAATTTCCCACAATGACTCATCAATGCCATCTCTCCCCAAACACCGGATACATGTACCCATTTCCGAGAATTTCAGACTCAACAACGCCATCTGTTTTCAAACACCGGAAACACGTACTCCGATTTATATATGACGTCACACGCCAAAATCGCGTAACAAAAACAAAATGGCGTCACAAAAATTAAAACATTTCATAATAATAATAATAATAATAATCCGAGAATTTCAGACTCATCAACGCCATCTGTTTTCAAAGACCGGAAACACGTACTCCAATTTATATATAACATCACACACCAAAATAACATAAGAAAAACAGAATGGCGTCACAGAAATTAAAACAATTCATAATAATAATAATAATAATCCGAGAATTTCCGACTCATCAACGCCATCTGTTTTCAAACACCGGAAACACGTACTCCAATTTATATATGACGTCACACGCCAAAATAGCGTAACAAAATGGCGTCACAGAAATTAAAACAATTCCTAATAATAATATAATAATATTTAAATTAATAATAATTTAATAATATAATCTGGTCACGTGACTTCCATTTTGTGACGTCACAAACAGTCACGTGACTCCCAGAAATTGCAAATTCATCCAAACCTACGCCCAAAACATGTTCGGACATGTTCTATTCAGACAGAAAAACCGTTCCACCCATTTCCAGAAATCTCAGACTTATCAACGGTCTCAAACGGGAAACGCCCCCCAAAACTTACCACCTATCTCATCAACACCGGAAACCCTTATCAAGTCCTCATTAACAACAAAAAACACTTCCCGCAAACTTATCAAAGCCACCGAAAACGCCCCCGGAAACACTTATCAATCACCTCATTCACAACAGGAAATCCATATCATTAAGCCCCGCCCCTTTTCCCCATCAACCAATCAAAACGCTCAAAATATTAAGCCCCGCCCCTTTTCCCCTATCAACCAATCAAAACGCTCAAAACATTAAGCCCCGCCCACTTTTCCCCATCAACCAATCAAAACGCTCAAAACACCCACCCTTGCTTGCCCACACTGCTTGGTCATCAATTGATCTTTGATCGATCTTTTCCAATCAATTGATTTATCGGACTCTACGCGGGTGCATAACTACTCTGCCTTATCCGCATAAGCTGAAGCATCTTGGGTTCAATGGTGGTTAACTAACGTCGTAAATCTGAGTGCATGTCAAGTCTATTTCTGTACTTGCTTTTCACTTGAATCAGAGGTGAAAATCTATTTTCACACAAATAAAAGATGGAGAACGGCATGAGCAACTTTAATGCCTCGTCCGAAAGTTCAGGATACTCACCTCTTAAAGATATCCAGAACTTTGTTAAGTCTGAATCTAAAAATCTGAGTCTGAATGTTAGTAATTTGAATCTAGTAGGTTTTTAAGACAGTAAATAAATTTTCAAGCCCATAGGTTGAAACGATGCTCTCTAAGCGGAACAGGCTGTACAGTATTACTCGTGCATAGATGCTGTATCTACTCTATGTGATCAAAAGTATCCGAACACACCGCGAAACGTGTGTTTATCATAGAGGGCGGCACAGTACCGCCATCTACCGCGTGGAACACATAGTCAGCGAACTCAGTAGTCTGCAGACAGTGTGAGACAGCAGTATGGGATGGTCTGAGGAACTCACAGACTTTCAACGTGGTCAGTTGGTTGGGTGCCACTTGTGTAGGAAGTCTGTGTGTGAGGTTTCCACCCTCCTAAACATCCCTCTGTCCACTGTTTCCAATGTTATAGTGAAGGGATGTGTACAACCCAAAAGCGTGCAGGCCAACCTCCCATGTTGACCTCCAGAGACCATCGAGTGATGAAGAGGGTCGTACAGCATTATCGTCAATCATCCATCACCACCATCACACAGGAATTCCGAACTGCATCAGGATCTACTCCAAGCACCATTACTGTTTGGCGCAAGGTGCGGCAACTTGGTTTCCGTGGCCGAGCAGCTGCCCATAAGTCAAATATCACACAGACAAATACCAAACGCCGCCTCGTGTGGTGCAAGGAGCGTCGAAACTGAACCATAGAACAGTGGAAAACCGTTGTGTGGAATGATGAGTCACAGTACACAATGTGGCGATCCGATGGTAGGGTGTGGATGTGGCGAATGCCTAGTGAACGACATCTACCAGCCTGTATAGTGCTGACAGTGAAATTCGGAGGTGCCGGGATTACAATGTGGTCATGTTTCTCCTGGAGGGGGCTTGGCCCCCTTGTTGCTTTACGGCAACAAGCTTACGTTGACATTTTAACAGCTTTAATGTTGCCTACCGTCGAAGACCAGTTCGTGGATGACCGTTGTGTCTTTCAACATGACCGAGCACCCTTCCATACTGCAGGGCTTGTGGGGGAGTGGTTTGACGACAACAACGTCCCACTAATGGACTGGCCTGCGCAGAGTCTTGATTTGAAACCTATAGAACATCTCTGGGATGTTTTGGAATGCCGACTTCGTATTAGACCACACCGATCCACATCAATACCTCTTCTCATTTTGGCGCTCTGCGAGGAATGGGCTGCCATTCCTCAAGAAACCTTCCGGCACCTGATTGAAAGTATGCCTGTGAGAGTGAACGCTGTCATCAAGGCTAAGGGTGGGCCAACACTTTATTGACTGCCAGTGTTCCCGATGGAGGGTTGCCCAAACTTGTACTTTATTTTCAGGTGGGTGTCCGGATACTTCTGATCACATAGAGTATGTACTGTGTCTAAAATTTTCTACCTTGGGTAACAGGTATTGTGCAACATTAATCCAATTTTTTGCACTAGTTGGCAGCGTGTTAACTTTATTTAAAATTCTTAATATCGTCTGGATTTTTTAAAAAAATATATTTATACATTTGGACTATTAATGCTTCGTACTTACAGGTCTTATTGTATAAGCTTGGGCCTCCCCCATGGCGCAGTGGTAGCGTCATTGTCTTGTAATCAAGGGGTCCCGGGTTCGATACCCGGTGGAGGCACAAGTGGTTCGGATCCCACTTTAAACTGTAGGTCCAGTCCCGATTAGCCTTACTGTGCGTAAAGTGGACTTAAAACAGCAACTCAAACCAATTGTATGTAAGCTTTTTATTGAAATATTTTGAAAACATTACTTTGAGGCAAATTTATGCTTACTTCTCATGGTGAGTTTCTGTACAAATTTGTTTAAAAAGGACAGAGCCTATCTTGCCCTTCAGTCAAAGAGACTATCATCATTATATTATTATTACTACAAATACTTTGCAAACCATTGAAACTACTTTACTTATATATAAGTTCACACTCGAGTGTCTACTATTTAGATAGAAAATGGATCCGTCCTTCTTCCTTTCAATAAACATAGGATTTCTGCATTTTAGCGGCCTTTAACAAACAGTACTTCATGGATGGCTTATGAAAACAAACGCTATTTTTTATTATCATAAATTATTTCCTTAACCATGAACCCAATGCGGATATGAAAATGAATCAGCTCGAACAAACAAGTGCAAGGATATAGTAAAAGGTGATCTCACGTTAATGAATAATTTCATCAATCATTGCAGAATCAACCTCAGTTCATTCATTCTACTACGTCTTTGTAGAAGCTTACTTCCTCTTTTCTATGTTTTCCCTGTTTCCCGTTATTTTCTCTCTCTCTCTCTCTCTCTCTCTATTAAACTTCTATCTTTCCTTCTCTCTTTCTTCTCCATCTCACGTATTTTTACTCATTTCTCTCTTTCCCTGTCTCTCGCTTCTTATCCGCCGTCTCTCTCTGTCTTGTTTCTTTTCTTTATTTCTCTCTTCTTGTCTCTCGTTTCTTATTCATTTCTCCCTTTCTGTCTGTCCGTTTCGCTTCTTTTTTCTTAGTTCTCCTTATTCCTCTCTGCCTGTCTGGTTCTTTTCCTTATTTCTTTCTTCACATGTCTCTCGTTTCTCATTCTTCTCTACCCTCTCCCTGTGTCTGACTTCCTTTTCTTATTTCTTTCTTCCTCTTCCTCTCCCTTCTTATTCTATTCTCCCCACTTTCTATCTTTCTTCTTCTTTTCCTCTTCTGTCGCTCGCTTCTTATTCCATTCTCCCCTCTCTCTGCCTTTCTTCTTTTTCCCCTTATTTTCTCTTCTGTCTCCCGCATCTTATCCATTCTATCCTCTCTCTGTCTTTTTTCTTCTCTTCCTAATTTTCTCCTCTCTCTCGCTTCTTATTCCATTCTCCCCTCTCTCTGGCTTTCTTCTTATTTTCCTTATTTTCTCTTCTGTCTCTCTCTTCTTATTCCATTCTCCCCTCTCTCTGTCTTTCTTCTTTTTTTCCTTATTTTCTCTTCTGTCTCCCGCATCTTATCCATTCTATTCTATCTCTGTCTTTCTTCTTCTCTTCCTCATTTTATCCTCTCTCTCACTTCTTATTCCATTCTCCCCTCTCTCTGTCTTTCTTCTTCTTTTCCTTATTTTCTCTTCTGTCTCCCGCATCTTATCCATTTTACCCTCTCTATTTCTTCTTCTCTTCCTCATTTTCTCCTCTCTCTCGCCTCTTATTCCATTCTCCCCTCTCTCTGTCTTTCTTCTTCTTTTCCTAATTTTGTCTTCTGTCTCCCGCATCTTATCCATTCTCCCCTCTCTCTGTCTTTCTTCTTCTTTTCCTCATTTTCTCTTTTGTCTCTCGTTTCTTATTCCATTATCCCATCTCTCTGGCTGCATCGCTTCTTTTTGTTATTGTTGTTATTTCTCTCTTCCTCTGTCCCTCGCGTCTTATTTGATTCTCCCCTCTCACTGTCTCGTTTCTTTTTCTCATTTCTCTCTTCCTCTATCACTCATTATTTCTTCTTACTTTTCTCTTTCTCTGTCATTTGCTCCTCATTTCTCTCTCTGTTTAGTTTCCTTTTCTTATTCCTCTATTCCTGTGTATCTCTCGGTTATTATTCATTACTCCCCTGCCTGTCTCACTTCTCTTTCATACATCTCTCTCCATCTTTTTCTCGTTCTTATTATATTCTCCCGTCTCACTCTTTATCTCGCATTTTCTAATTTCTCTCTCCCTGTGTATCTCGTTTCTTATTTCTTTCCTATCCCGACCTGGGTATGGGTGTTCATTGTCAGTGTCCCTTCATCAATTTCATATTCATATCATCACTCATCCTCATAGTCGCGATTTGTCAAAGTAGCAGAAAAGCGAATTAATATCGACCAATCAATCATAGATTTAGCGACCGTTCTAGCGGAGCAGTTGCAGTCGAAATCAACCAGGTCACGTGCTTCTGTTTTTCTCGCCCTTCCTGTAGACGGGTAATAGCTACGCTGGGCCACTCCTCTGAGCACAGTTCCGAGATATCGCCTTCTCACTTTCAACTGCGTAACGCCCAGAAATAAATAGGGCTATGACTCACCGCACCAAACTCGAACACCTTCTTGGTCAAGCGCCGTATTTCGTCTTCTGACGTCAGAGCAGAATGCTTTCGCGGTTGGGTTCAGCTTGTTAGATTTGAATCTCTCAACCTAACAACGAAAGCATTTAACCTGACGTCAGAAGACGAGACAGTCCGATACCTAGAAATGATCTCCAGGGGGGCTTCTTTGGTTTTCGGGGGGGGGGGTTTATCTTCCAGATCATTTTTTTAAAAAAAATAACAGTATTAAATGTGGGGGACGAATTAAGTTAATATAAAGTTTTTAAAAATCACATAAATACTAGTTTTTTTCCATATCTTATTGAAGTGCTATAGAACTTTTCTACTCTTACGGCAGCCGGCCTAGTTCTGGCAAGGGAAGCGAGGATAACGCTGCAGACCAACCAGACAACAGAGGTGGCGCTGAGAGTTACGACGCGGCGGGAAGAAGTACTACGTGAACCTCGTTCTACTGGCTGCTGCGTTTCGTATCGTCCTGGATTGCTCGCTTCCCCTCTCCCCACTTTCCTTGCCAGCATTAGGATCGGCCGTCATAACAGTATAGAAGACCTTTAATTGACTGCTACTGGAATAATTTCTTGCTACACACTCCATACTACTTTTAATACAGATATTTATATCATTGAAGATAAATTTACAATCTGGCCAAGGCAATTGACCTTTGTTGTTGACAAGCTGTTGATCTTTGACGCAGATATCTAAGGGATGGGGATAATGACGTCAAAGTCACAGATTTCTGTCTTAAGGGAAGCCGCAGCAGGATCAGCGAATGTACAGAAAAAGAACCCCCCCTATTGAATGAACTTTCTAAAGTCTAGAGAATCTTCTAAATACTTGCCATTAGTTAGACTTCGACTCATAGACAAGATGAACGAATGTAATAGCTGTTGTTCTTGTTCTGTGAATTTATCCTTCACCACGTTGTGAGCAAAATAATATCAGCTGTCTAAATTTTCACTCTTCACTGCAAACAAATTGTACAAAATTGTTTTTGTATCCAAAGTCAAGGGGAACACTCCCATCTGGCTTCGGGCCTGGAACGAAATATTGAGTTTGACCAAGCAGGTGTTTGAGTTTGGTGCGATGAGTGAGACCCAGAAATAGTCCAACCGGAGGGATCTGTCTTGAGGGGGAACTCGGAAGTCGCTCGCACGTGTGCGAAAGTGTGTGGATGTAGCCAGGAACCAAGGCCAGTTGGAGATAGTGCTCGAATGTCGCTTGCGCTGGGAAGGTGTCCAGAGTGAACCAAGGATGTATTCAGCGTGGTGCCTTGTGTGCGTGGTGCTCTGTTGTCTGTCTTTCTCCGATGCAGGCCTTCAAGTGGATCTGACCCACCCTTTCAATGCTTCCTCCCAGTACTGGTTCGGCTATGACGGGTTCGAGTTTACGAGGATGAGGAAGCAGTACCTTAGGGACGGGACTTGGTAAGTGAACTTTTCAAGTTTAGTTTATTTGGCTTCGCTTTCCTGCCACTTTTGGCTTTGTTTGTTTGAGTTGTTTGTGTTTAAGATCTCCACCGGGAATCGAACCCGGGTCCCCTTGATTACAAAGCGACGACGCTACCACTGCGCCATCGGAGACGCCCCATGAAGAGGAATGTTGATGACTGATGCTATGAGATAGATGAAGGGGCAATCACAAACTTATGGACGACGCAACACAAGCCCCGCAGAGGACTATACTGGAATTTGGGTGTCTTGACAAACGGTCACCGTTTACACTATGCCAATTCATGGAGTTATTAAATTTATCGGGTGATCCGTTTGAGATGTCATATAAGTAAACCGTTCTGTACAATAGGTCAATGTACGTATCTCTGAGCAGTTTGTTGTAATATATATGCAGTAAGGATGTAAGTTTTGAGTGAGTGCAGGTTTGCAGACTTCAGCCGAGTGGCGCTAGCATTCATGGTAGATAAAGATAGTGGTCACGCCACAACAGCGCACAATGTATCGTATGGGATGTGAAATTTTCGAGTGTTATATGCACACTAGTACAGCTGGCTGAAGTCTGTAAACATGCACTCACTCAAAACTTACATCCTTTCTGCATATTTTACAACAAAATGCTCACAGATA
This sequence comes from Lepisma saccharinum, assembly GCF_977018435.1. NCBI lineage: Eukaryota > Metazoa > Arthropoda > Insecta > Zygentoma > Lepismatidae > Lepisma > Lepisma saccharinum. The sequence goes on from NC_139229.1 coordinate 16,257,776, forward strand.
CGTACATTGACCTATTGTACAGAACGGTTTTCTTTTCTGACATCTCAAACCGATCACCCGGTATATATAGTTTACCTACATACATGAAATATATACGTTTGTGAAGGCAACGTCCTCGCCTTGTAATCAAGGGGTCCTGGATTCGCTACACATTAGAGGCACACAGTGGTTCGGATCCCACTTTAAACTGAAGGTCCAGTCCCGATTAGCCTTTCTGTGCATAAGGTGCATTAAACAAAGTAAAAGTTCGGTATATCGGAAACACATTTCTTCATTTTTACACAAGCAACTACTTACGGAAATGAGTTTCTGCAAGCTTTCAACATTCGTCGAGGTATTTTCTTTCATCGTGGAATCTATTTGACCGGGAAATCATGTATTTTTCAAGAGAAATAACTCACCAACGCACATTTGGCATTGCTTTCGTTACGTGAAATGCATGCTGCGTACGTTTGATGACGTAAGCCCCTGTCAGTGTTTCAAACCCCCCCTTTTTTCACTAAGCTTGCCTAACCGAACCAAACCTAACCTAACCTTATCGGAAAAGGTTCGTGGGGCTATCCGTGAATGGTTCGTGGGGCTATCCGTCAGCTACCGTGCATAATGGTTCATGGGGCTTTCCGTGAATGGTTCTTGGGGCTATCCGTGAATGGTTCGTGGGGCTATCAGTCAGCTACCCGTGCATAATGTAAAATTTTCACACGTGACGAACACGATAGTAGGTATTTTTCGGTGAAGAAGTTTGGAAACACTGCATACTCACAACGTGAGTCACAATATGCCCGCCATAACGTGTGTTACGGAAGCGAAGAAAGGAATAAAAAAAAATCACTCTGTATGTGAAAAATTGTGTTTGTTTTCGTGCAAGAAGCATAATGGCACCTTGAACTATGTTCCGCAATACACAATTGGTAAGTACGAACCATGTGAAACACAAAATATCCGATTTTAATGTGTCTCCGATATACCGAACTTTTACCATAAAAAAAAAAATATATACAATATATACTAGCGACACATGAGACACGCTCATCCACACACAGTCGTGATTTGAAGGGACAAGTCACATCTTCACATTTAGACGATGTCAATCGTGTACCTCCAAAACCACAAATATTCCTTGATTGATTGATTTGTTTTATCTTACGCTTTTCTGCAACTTGTGGCTAATCACATATTAGTATTAGTGATATGACAATAATGATAAGAGAATACTCGTAAAAATCACCCATATACAGGCCGGGATTCATACCCGGTACCCTTGGACAGGGTTGTTAAATCCGGAATTTTAAATAAATTCAATTCCGGTCCAGGAGAGAAAATCAGCAAGCGTAAATGGGTTCTGGACCGTAAAGAACCTTTTTATCTGTAGAGAATTTCAATTCGGTCCAGGAACCTTTTTTTCAATGAAAGAATACGCAAGTACCGAATTTAAATTGTGGTTGAAAAAAGGTTCTGGCTCTGTTGAAGAACCAATTAGAATTTATGGGTTCATGGACCTTTAACAACCGTACCTCTGAACAACGTTCCTGCACCACTGTGTGTTTGCGAGGGGAAAAGGGGGGGAGGGGGGGGATTGTGCCATTAGTGACTCAACTCAAAATCGAAATTTCACCAATTTTTAGTCATCCCATTACGTAAGCCGGACCAAGTTAATTTTGTTTCATTGCGATTTCATCATGCTATGTATGCAATTTTTACATGCTGTGATTTCGATTTAAATCTGTTAAAACATACTGCGGAGTTTTAGCGATTGCTTACTGCGTGTTTCCTTGACGCTGGTTTTTCACTTTTCTATAATTCTGTACTTGCCAACCGCCATTCGTGTACTGCGTCAATTGTGGGAAAATGGACAGCTTGCTCTGCGACGACATTAATGAGCATTTCTACATTCTAATTTCTTCATATAGGAGAAGTTTTTATTTTAGACGAGAGCGCATGCGTCAATTGTGGGTTAATAATTATTACTTTCTTTCACTTCAGATCCAAGAAATGTAATAACAGCGTAGTTGAGCGCTCTCGTCTAAAATAAATACTTCTCGTATAGGAAAAAATTAGAATGTAGAAATGCTCATTATGTCGTCGCAGAGCAAGCTATCCTTTTTCCCACAATTGACGCATGCGCAGCATGCACCGCATGCGTTCAGGAGACGCCTCTGATTCCCACTAGTCTACGATACTCACATGGGGAGCGTGCATGCTTGCGTAAGGTAATTTTTAAGGTTTTTTTCCCAACATAAATAACTTTTTTCGACATCCAAATATTGCTCATTACTATAAGGAAGGTTCAAATTTCGTGTGACAATCATTTCTACGATAATTAGTCTTTCTGCAAGGAGAATTTGAAAAAAAAAAATCGTAAAACAATCTGGACCGTTACCCGAAATTTAACCAATTTTAGTCATTCCAATACGTAAACCTGCATACTACCGTGGGCAGACACGTAGCCAGTGGGAGGGCTAAGGGGACTGAAGCTCCGCATAAAATCCTACAAATATCTAATTTAAATAGTGTATCGTGGTAATTAATTTTACTTCCTTATCAGGATTAAACATTAGATCGAAAAAACTTTAGTGTATAATACAGGAACCAGGTTATATTTTTATATTATACCATTTAATAATAGTAATAAATGGATCCACAGCTCTCAAAATGTATAGTTTTCTTTGTGAGAGGTCACAGAATATAAACGTTGAGTAAAATTTTGGCTCTAACTTTCATTTTCATTAACGAAATGTATAAAAGTTAATTACAAAATGCAAGAACTATGAATTTCAGTACACTATCTGTACAAACTGTAAGAAAAATAATGGACAACACTTGTGTTGGATATTGAATCATACGGTGGATTGAGTAGCAAAATCTCTCCATTCATATAATAATAATAAAAATAAATTTGGATTAAAATTGGTTTATTTTTAATAACGTATAATAATTATTATTGTAAAATGACCGTTGTAATAATTGATATTGTCATTATTATTTCTACTAGTGAAATTTTATTAGTGACCTGCCCGCCCCTCTCTACAAATATTTCTGGCGATGCTTGTGCTGATAAAGGATGAGTCCCCCCCGAAATAAAATCCTGGCTACGGGCCTGACCGCGGGAGATAGACAAGCAATATTAAAGAAAGAAAAACATGTAACAAAACATTAAAACAATAGAGTATAGCGATTTAAATGGCGCTTAAGACGTTGCGTAAATTAAAGCATTTGAAACAGTCTCCTGCTTCCGTTTTACCATTCGCCCACTCAAGCATGCTGCCGTTTCTTGGCCCATTGCCGGAAGGACGATCTGAGGATGTGTGACCTTGACTGAAACGCTAGCGTAACCAAGAGGTGCGGCATCTTCACATATCCTAATATGCACGAGCCCACACCACGCACAGTTGCTGATCCACCCATTTATAGGATGTCCACTTGACGAGTTTGGGAGTTGTTGCATAACTGACGTAAGAACGAGTTCGCGATGTGATGCAAGAGGAAATTTTTACGATTTTTACGTGAGACGAATAAAACAAAGCACGAACATGCAATGCAGATCATTGCGTTGTTTGAAATATTTTAGTATTTGTGGCCTCCCCGATTGCGCAGTGGTAGCGTCGTCGCCTTTTAATCAAGGGATCTCGGGTTCGATACCTGGTGGAGGCACACAGTGGTTCGGATCCCACTTTAAACTGTAGGTCCAGTCCCAATTAGCCTTTCTGTGCATAAAGTGGACTTAAAACACCAAATCAATCAATCAATTTTATTATTTTACGTCACTTGGGTGGCTGAAGGGGGTTAAGTGGTCGACTCGCGATTTCGTCACCGGAAGTCTCTGGTTCGAGTGCCGCCTGGATATTGGAGTTCCTTTTGTAGTGTTCTTTAATCAGTCCTTATCTAATTATCATTTGCCCTATTGCCTTAAGACCAGCCATTTTTACCTGAATGCACATTCTATTTACATATGGCACATTTCAACGGGAATTCGGAAGTGTTAGCAGAGCCTGTTACGACGCAAGGGGTCTCGGTTGGAATCACGGCCTGGGTGTTCTTTGTGAGTTCTTAATCATATTATCACTCATCCTCATCTTCGCGATTTGCCAAAAGTGGCAGAAAAGCGAAGTAAAATGAACGAAATCAATCAATCCATCCAATCTAGGTTATATCCGTTACGACAAATTGTCTTGTTGGTTCACTATTCTATCTTTAACTACACATGTTTCAGAAGATAAACACCTCTGGTCTACAGTAGAGTAATTTTTTGTTTGTAATCTTACGTTGGTTCACCTCTGTAGCCGTGCGGTCTAAGGCTCTGTGCTTTGGGCTGAGACTGCGGAACGGCATGGGTTCGAGTCCCTCTGGGTTCTCGGCCTGTGTATAGGACCGGTGACAACCCACCATCGCGAGGGAATTGGGGAGCTACGAGTGAGTAGCATAATCCGGTCACGGATATCTCCTACAACGGCTGAGGGTTCGACGTGCTGACTGCACGTCATCCCATTACCGGTTGAAGATCTCGAGACCTCTAGGTAGGATCGTGGGAAGGAGACTGGCAGTCGGTATTATTATAATCTTACATTAACTGCTCAGAAAAACGGGATGTTACATCCGTTACACTGGGATGTACAGTAAGGTGCACAAGTATTGCTGAGCAAATTGTCCATGACGGTTTTCATTAATTTTTCTTTTGCATCGCACATGTTTTAAGAACGAAGTACTTACATTTGCTGATTCAAAGTTTGCCAGAAGTTTATTTTGGCCTTTTTGTTTAAATTGTTGAATCTCTCAATGAGTAAAAGAAGAAATAAACACTGTGATGGACAAATTGCTTAGTAATATTTATGCACCCCACTGTACACTCGCGTTACTTAGTGTACCTGTTTTATACATTATGCAACATATTTGTCCACTAATATTGTTTGATTGTTTTTGAGTGGAATTTCCTATTGTGTCGTGTAGTTAGTCTTGAATTCTTAGTGAAGGTGTAAACTTCCTTTATTAATTCTTACAAAACTTTAAAATTAGTGCATAAAAATTGTGCTGTATAAATTACATAATACTATTAAATTCGTTGATTATGCTATATGTGTGTGCTAATTGCAGGTATACCGGAAATGACTTCTCTGCCGGAGAACATGGAGGAACTCACTTGGATGCCCCCTACCACTTCTCAAAGACTGGTTGGAAAGTTGGGCAAATTCCACTTAATCGCCTCATTGTCCCAGGTAAGCTACTAACAATTCTTACTTTTTGATTAATTCTAAAAGTAAGATGCTGTAACTGTATTTTTTGCAATATAAGTAACGTTATTAACACTTACTTTTACAGTTACTTTACGACATTTAAATCGTTAACTTGAATATTTGTAACTAGGGCGAAAGAGCTAAATTTGGCAACCCAGCTATTTGTCTTCGCTGCATACTAAAGGGGAAGGATTTTCATTAAATTTAGAACAAAAATTTGTGTGCGGTGTATCCTTGATCCTCGCGTTTCTGCGTCAATGATTACATGTAAATTATATTTTGCCTAAAAGTGATTGCCTTATTTCCACTGTCAGTACCTATTTAGATTTTAATTAGTGCTTATAAGTGTCTAAAATTCCTTGAAAATATAGAAAGAAAATGGTTTCAAGTGTGTTTTGGTGATCTTCAGTTTTCCCACGGGGTTGCGAGGAGTTGAAAATCGTGCGAATGAATTTCAGAATAGCAACATTTTTAAGTGCAAGTGATCTAATATTACTGCTCTATGTAAATTGCTTAAATTGAATATGTTGCAATTCATCTTGAGGGGATTTTCTACATGTAAAAATGGGGTGGTTTGTTACATTTTATTTGTGTTATTAACCGTCGCTTTTCTGCCATCTTTGGCTATTTGCGACGATGGGGATGAGTGATGATACGATGAAGTTGATGAAGATACACTCGCAAGAAACACCCATGCCCAGACCAAGATTCGAACCTGGGAGCAGTTTGTTGGTAACCAATAAATAATGTATAAACATTGTTTGTTTCTGTTAGTGCAAAAATTATATCTTCTCCCTAATTTTGATTTTTAATTTTGTGGAAAGCTTAAATTTTGGATGAGAGTTTTGATTTTTAGGCTTGTTATTCAGTATTATTCATCGCGTCGCGGTCAGCCAAAGGTGGTAAATCAAATATATCTGTGTGTGATTTAGCTCCATCGTATTTTATTGATTTTTTCAAAATTATAGGTTGGGATATTTTGGTTGGGAGGATGGGCTAGAGCCTGCGTTCGCCCCCACTGTGGCTCCGTCCTGTGTTTATCGTTTCTGAAAAACTTGGGGATATAGTAATGCATGTTGGTTCTGGATATTGTTCTTGGTTTACTTGCATTTCTTTATCGCGGCTGTTGAATACCAAAATAACCTTCACTCTATATGTGCTGTTGCCGACCTCAGCGCTCTTCTAAGCCAGGGGTCCCTGGTTCGAATGCTAGCTTGGGCGTGGGTGTTCTTTGTAAGCGTCCCTTCATCATATCATCCCTCATCTTCGCGATTAGCCAAAAGTGGCAGAAAAGCGGAGTAAAATAAACCAAATCAATAAACCTATTTGTGTTCTCCTTATCCGAAGCAGTTGTTTACCATTTCGCAAAGATAGATATATTTAGAAATGTGTCCTGTTGTCTAGAACAGTACAATATCTTGTTGCCGCGAAGGCAGTCAATAATTCCGCCAGAAGAAAAGGAACTAACACTTATTACACACAAATACACACAGAGAGACGCACGCATGCATTTTAAATCAACCTGGCAGGAGACCAGAGTCAGTTACACGTGTGTGTGCGTGTGACGTGAAGGGTGTTCCGCACGACAAAAATAGGAACAGAACACGCTTCCACCATCCTCTATCTTTTGAGGCCCCAGCAATTGTTTCTACCATAGTTATTATCTGACAGGCGGGTTTCCATGAAAACAAGTTGAAGACACGTTTGCGGCTACACCTTCTTAGAGAGTATAAAAACCAACTCCGCCTCTGTGGCATAGTGGTTACCACAGTGTGCTACGATGCCAGATGTCTCGGGTTGGAATCCAGGCCTGGGCATAGGGTTTGTCAGTCACCATTCATCAATTTCATCACATCATCACTTATCCTCATCTTCGCAATTAGCCAAAAGTAGCAGACCAATGAAAGTGAAATACACCAAATGAATCAATCAACATACTTTATTACCGATTAATGAGCAACATGGGGTCGCCCTGCCTGAAATGATTGATTGATTAATTTGGTTTATTTTACTTCGCTTTTCTGTCACTTTTACCTAATCGCGAAGATGAAGATGAGTGATGGTATGATGAAATTTGTGAAGGGACACTCACAAGAACACCCATGCCCGCGATGGGATTCGAACCCTCGACCACTGGCGTCCTAGCGCGACCCTTGAAGACATTCAAATGTCAACCTCTGTTCCACGCAGTACATTCGGGGCTGCAATTTGCAGACTAACGAAGTTTTGGCGTCTGTACTCTCGGCCAATATAATCCTCTATGGGGCTCGTTGTATCCAATCCGTTTGTCTTTTCATCAATTTAATTTTATCACTAGAGCCCGGAAGTTTGGCAAAATGCCTCTTTTTATCTACTGCATATATTGATAAATTTTTTCCGGATATACGTTTCTCATGTTGTTTCGAATGTTTTAGAAGCCTTTTCATTTTGCCTATTTTGCCTATTTTTAATTATAATGCCTTTTTTTGCCTTTTTCAATGAAATTTGACCATTTTCTTTAAAAAAATGTGTATATAAATTATTTTTCTCCCAAAAAACGTTGGCATTTATTTTTCTTTCGTTTATTATGTGAATAATTTTCGCCTTATTTAAGTAATATTGAACTGATGCATGTTTCAACATTGCTGAAGTAGAAAAGTGTGAGAAAAATGTATTTCATGCTGAGTTAGGATATTGCCTTTCGGTTAACATTTCTTGTGCATGATTGACTGCTGAAGTGGACAGGTTGATTTCGAACACAAAGAAGATATTTCTGAAATCTCCCTCTCGAACCCGAAATAAGGAAGTTGCATCTGAGCTTAGTTTACCTCCGCAACCAGTCTTGACCAGATGGGGAACCTGGATATCAGCAGCTATATATTATGCTAACAACCTTGAAAAAATCAGTGAGGTGATAGATGCTCTTCCAGAAAATGAAGCGGCTTCAATTCGTGAAGTGAAAAAACTCCTGTGCTATTCAAGTTTATTTTTGCACATTATGGTGCATTCCCAGAGACAATTACAATTACAGAACTTAAGAAACACCTTGTAGAATCCATGAAAATGTACGAGGAATCTATGCAGCAGATGATGGAAGTGCCAGGAGAAAAGTGGTCAGCTGTTGCGGAAAAGTGCAAACGGGTAGTGAGTGCAAATGAGGACTTGAAACAATTGAAAACAATTTGTGATATTCTAAAAGGTGAAAATGCTGTTACCGAAATGCGTCCAGCTACATTAGCTTGTTTTATGTATGCTCCAATAACTTCTGTCGAAGTAGAAATATCATTTTCTATTATGAAAAACATTCTCTCTGACAGACTACTATCAATGAATGTTGAGTAATTAAAAAAACACCTTGTAGTTATGTGCAATCAAGACGGAGAAAATTGAAATGCTCTTCCCAATGTAGATTTTAACATGTTGCTAGAAATTATAGATAAAAGTAAGCGACTTCCAAATGTTCCTTTTTTCGGTTTATTTTGCCTTTTTTTTCATTTTTAGTGCCTATTTTCCACATTGTAAATGCCTTTTTGCTTGCCTATTTTAACGAAAATAAATGCCTGAACTTCCGGGCTCTATTTATCACCATTACTCCCCTTCGTGATTAGCCAAAAGTTACAGAAAAGTATCAAAAATATAGCCAATCATTCAACCAATTAATGTTTCATATTAGCTACTAATCAGTCTTTCTCGTAAGTATGTTTTTTTTGTATTGTCCTAGCAAAGGTACAATACAAGAAGAAACGGAACTGCAACAAACCCCTTGTATGTTGGCACACGCAGGAGATGAACCATGTAGAAGTTTAACCGAATACCAGAGTTTCAGATCTATATATTTTAGCTATCCTTACACGTCCATATAACTGTAGCACAAAGGAAAATTAGACCCCCCCCCCAAATTATACCAAAATCTTGGTTGACCCACAAAATGTTTAGGGGGCCAGATGTTCAGCTGAAATATTACATGATTAATGATAGCGTGCGTATTAACGGGCGGATGCTGGAGATACCTCCCCCCACAAATAAAAAAAAAAAACATATCCCCGGCAAAAGAAAATTATTTTTATATATCCCTCAAAGTCGAATTGAAAGGATATAGTGTACCATATTTTAACTATGTAACAAACACTATTTGAAAATCATTCTGTCCATTAATGGATCAGTCATCAAATATTTCCCTGCTGCAAAGTATGCAGAATTCTGGATTAAAGGAGGACCGTTCTGCAACTGACCTACATCACCGCTCCAAGACACCAGTTTTTCCAGTTAAAGTTTTCATGGCACAGTGCTGATCTTTTACATGTATTAAAGTGCTCACACAAGAAACGTGTGCGTATGTTAGATGGATATTATGTTTGAACTTGACAATAGAAATTTGGCCAAGCTTTCGGTCTTACTAGTTACATAGCTCTTTTTGTACATGGGATTGGGTTATCTTAGAAGGTACTAAGTATTTCTAAATTATCTGTAAATGTTATCATAAGATTTAGTGACCAAGATTAGAACCAGTGTTCTAAGGTATCGGTACTATTGCCACCAGACAGTTTAGTTTACTGACTGGTAACATAATCACACCTAACCACATAGGCATTATTAGAACGACTTGATTGTAAACGCAATGCATGTTAGTAGGTTAGGTTCAGTGCTCTTTGCCATTATTTTATAGCTGCTGAGAAACAAACCCTGAGCAAGGGTAAGAATCCATTCGTGTGTACAATATACGTCAGAGGCGTGGCGTGCATGTAACCGGTGTTACCGCAGGTAACAGAAAAATGTAAAGAAATTGAAAAGTTTTTTCTTAATAAATAACAACATTGTTAAATAAGTTAACCGAGTTAAGTGTATATTGCAGAGGACATTTTTTCTGCGGCCGACAGAAGCGAAGAGACAGGCCGTTCCGCTACCCTCACAAGGCAACAGGAGGAAAGGGCACCCGCCAATGCAAGGGAACAGCGGGGAAAGACTTCAAGAGGCAAGTGTGCTATGGGGTTATTTATATGCCTGTTTAGGGGCCCTGTTGCCGCTGCGGCCTACCGGATCAGCAAGTATTGTCACATTGGATTTCCAGAAAAGAGCTAAATCTCGCCTAAAACGGGGATATTATTTCTCTGAAGCTACAAGAGCTAGACTGCAAAGCCAAAGCTGGATTTAACTACAACTGAAACCGTTTACGTAATAGACGAAAATATAAGTACTTGATGCGATTCGTGATTTGGACAAACCTTGCTCCAAAAAACTAAGTTGGCAACGGTAGAACGTACATCTGGACTTCCCTTCCGCAGCTGGAGGAGGGGAATTCTGTCGTCTGCTCACTGCAGAAACCTCAAACTGACCCGAATGTGTGGTTCTTCTTCCCCTTTCCACCTCTTTGCAAAGAAACGGAGATGGTTGACAAGGCTCGACTACTATTCACTGGATTTTCGCGGTAACTCTCTCATGAGTGGTAGTTCTTTCTAGGTGTGATAGTGGCTAAATAAATCAGAGCGGATTGCAAAAAAAAAAGAAAAAGAAAAAAAAAGAACTGAATGAACAAAAATCCAGATGAAAGGCGTGTTTTTTTTTGGGGGGGGGGGTGTTAGGGTGGAGATGATAACGTCTGATGATTGCGACCGGTAACACTTTTGAAAAAAATCACGCCACGCTACTGGTACATACATATCCTGCAAAGTAGTGAAACCTAAGTATTTTAGAAGAATATGTTTATTGTACAGACAGGCGTGTGCGATAGAAATGGAATGTTTGCTACTGTTACGTAGTTTTCCCAAACGTTAATGATTCATCTGCCGTCCTGAAAATCTGTTATTTTTACAAATATAACTGGTTGAATTCAATTGAATTTTTCACGACCACTAAATCATTACATTTAACAAATGCCTCCTCAGCTTTTAGAGTAAAGAAATAGAGATCATATATCTTCTGCAATGATTTCACTTGCGCAAACTCATTTAAATTATAAGTGCAGCTAGAAAACTAGTTTTATATACTTGGTATATTAAAGTTGGTAAAGATGTTAAGTTAGTGCATGGGAACCAAATAAAATGGAGAAATGTGATAGAAAATGAAAGAGGATATCATAATGCTAGTGATGAAACAGGCGATAAGAATAATGACGCATCTTCAGAAGTCCACGAAGGAAGATATTTAGATGCGAATGATACGTTTAAGGATTACGAGAGAGGAGACAATCATGAAGTGGTGGAAGAAGCTGCAAGAGGGAACATAGATTTAGATAGACGTGAAGCAGCAGAGTCAAGAGTGTTAAGGAGAAGTCAGAGGCAAGGAAAACCACCTGACAGATTGGATTTGAGTGATTATGGTTAAAAGAAGTAAAACAAATAAAACCAAAATTTTGCTAATGCAAAATTTCATCGACGCGGGGGAATGTCGTATGTGTGACGCTTATTGCGTAAATAGTCTGTATGGTTTATAAGACCTTTGAAGTTGTCAAGATGTTGTTAAAAACAGATGGTGTTTTGTCTTGTATAAATGGCGTTCATTATAGTTTGTTGAATGGAATTTTGTGATCAATTAAATAATGTTGATTTATGCGTGCATATCATTTATAATGTATTCGACAACTTGTGTGAGATCTGCGTGGTTTCAGGAAGCTTACTGCGCCATCTGTAGTTGTCTGTCGTAATTACGGTGCTACAAATGATTTCTCTTCTTTTCAGGGGTTTTGGTCGACGTGTCGTCGCACACTAAAACCAACAGAGACTACCAGTTGAGGGTGAAGGACCTGGAAGAGTGGGAGGACGAGAACGGAGAGGTTCCAGAAGGATCGGCCGTTCTGATAGACTTTGGATGGGCCCAATATTACTGGAACAGGGCAAGATACTTCGGTACCTCCAGTAACAACGCCAGCTTTGCTCATTTCCCTGGTAAGAACTTACTTAATATTTTGTACCAATGGAACAATTATAATACAGGGTTATCATAAATGATGTTCATGATTTGAAACGCAAATTACTCAAGTTTAGTGGAACACGATTCCACAAAATTGAGATATAAAATAGTTTTCGTTGGCCACTCTTAAGAAAATCTCCACATTTACTGTAATAATTTGATTCTGGTGAACAGTAATTTGCTTGACTCATATTTAAACAAATATTGGTTAACAATAATTTTGCTCTGTGCAAGATCACTTGTGGACAAGTAGGCTGATCGGGAGTGAACCTACAGTTTAAAGTGGGATCCGAACCACTATGTGGCTCCACTGGGTATTGAACCATGGGCTTAGTGATTACAAGGCGACGACGTTACCACTACACCATCGGGGTGGCCTTGAGTTAATTATACGGAAGCCATATTCGCGCTGTATGAGTAGTTATTCTGATAACATGAGATAACATCGACATCGCGAATTTTCTTTAAAATGCGAATTGTTACCTCATTCGCGAATTTCAACTAATTTCGTGCTTAATAAAGGAAAAATGCCGCGAATATGTAATGTGCTGTAATAAAAACGCGAATTTTGAGAAAAATAACCGGAAAATGAAGACTTAAAGTAACCTATTACAATCACTCTGTTATAGTCAAACAGTATTCCGGTTATTCTCTTGTGACACATTCTCGGATCTGCCCCACCCTTCCTAAAAATCCTGAGTACGGGCCTAAGTAGGACTGTGCTAAAATGCGGCAAACTCCTGAAACCGTACATGAAGAAATCTGAGTGGTTAGCACAGCACGCTGTTATGCAAGGGGTCCTGAGTTCGAACCCCAGCCTAGGCATGGGTTTACATTGTGAATGTCCCTTCATCATATCATTTCGCCCTTCCCGAAGGCTTAGTGGTATCGTCGTCGGCTTGTAATCAAGGGGTCCCGGTTCGATACCCGGTGGAGGTACATAGTGGTTTGGATTCCACTTTAAACTGTAGGTCTAGTCACGATTAGCCTTACTGTGCATAAAGTGGGCTTAAGACACCAACTCAATCCAATCATATCATTTCATCATCATCTTCGCGATTTGCCAAAATTGGCAGAAAATAGAAGTAAAATATACCAAATCAATCAACCAATGAAGAAATCTAGTAGATGAAACACAAAAATAGATTAACATTTTCGTTTGACCCCCTCGGAGAAGAAATGGATCATTCTCCGAATAATTATACGAGCTTGTGTATATGGGTTCTGGAAGTTTGTGGGTGGATACAAAAATAATTCTCAAAACTATATCTGTTACGACAACAATTTGCACTGCAACAAAATCGTTGTTATAATTCATTCATGATCGCATTCAACTTACAAGAATGCAGTCTGTGTTCAGTGTCTAGTGAACTGTGGTCCACTAGTGCCAGCAGATGGCTCTGTTTATTGTTCCGGTGCGGGCAAAACTTGGCACCGATTTTTGACTGCCAGCAGTCTCATCGCATGCACCAAAATTAGAACAACATTACTGACCAGTGAGCACAACCTTCTACTTTATCACGCGAGTTAAATTTTAAGGTTTATTCCATTGCATTCCGGACTAGAGTAGAATGTTATTGTCAAGCACGACATTATTTGATTACTTATTGTCCATGTGTCCTTCGTTCTTGTTGACGTTAGTTTAGTCGTAAATTAGGTTGCAAATTTTGTGAAAACATGACCCAAATTGAAATTGGCTTTACTTCTTAACTTATCTGGACACACATAAAAAGTGTATGTTTGATATTACTAGATAGATTAGCCTACATGTTTTCTGCAAAAATCTATATTTTTAGTTAGTTTCTTAACTATTCCTTTTAAGAATTTTGTATCTATATCTCCATTTTGCATATATATATATATATTATATTATATATTGTTAGAGACGAAACAATGACTTCCATTTGAAATCCGAAACTAGAAAGAAATCTTACCACACCAATGCAAGAAAGAGGCTTTCCTTCGGAGACCGAGGCGAGAACGATAATATTCTTTCGAGACGAGAACATCCTCCTTTCGAGACGAAAACGAGAACATCCCACTTTCGAGGCGGGAACGAGAACATCCCATTTTCGAGGCGGGAACGAGAACATCCCACTTTCGAGGCGAGAACGAGAACATCCCCCTTTCGAGGCGGGAACGAGAACATCCCCCTTTCGAGGCGGGAACGAGAACATCCCACTTTCGAGGCGGGAACGAGAACATACCACTTTCGAGGCGGGAACGAGAACATCCTCCTTTCGAGGCGGGAACGAGAACATCCTCCTTTCGAGGCGGGAACGAGAACATCCTCCTTTCGAGGCGGGAACGAGAACATCCTCCTTTCGAGGCGGGAACGAGAACATCCCCCTTTCGAGGCGGGAACGAGAACATCCCCCTTTCGAGGCGGGAACGAGAACATCCCCCTTTAAAGGCGGGAACGAGAACATCCCCCTTTAAAGGCGGGAACGAGAACATCCCCCTTTCGAGGCGGGAACGGGAACATCCCCCTTTCGAGGCGGGAACGGGAACATCCCCCTTTCGAGGCGGGAACGGGAACATCCCCCTTTCGAGGCGGGAACGGGAACATCCCCCTTTCGAGGCGGGAACGAGAACATTCCCCTTTCGAGGCGGGAACGAGAACATTCCCCTTTCGAGGCGGGAACGAGAACATTCCCCTTTCGAGGCGGGAACGAGAACATCCCACTTTCGAGGCGGGAACGAGAATATCCTCCTTTCGAATTGAATTGATTTATTTTACTTCGCTTTTCTTCCACGTTTGCCTAATCGGTAAGATGAGAATGAGTGATGATATGATTAAATTGATGAAGAGGCATTCACAATGAACACCCATGCCGGGATTCGAACCTGGAACCCCAGGAGACGTAGCGCGGTAAGCTAACCACTCCGCCACGGAGGTCGGCAACTTCTATTCGGAAACGGGACAGAACGTGAGGGAGCGAAGTATGGCCTTGAGCCTCTTGTACTCGACTTAACATTGTATAGGGATCCGAACTGCAATGTACAGTACCTCCACTGGGAATCCTTGATTACAAATCTTCAGCGATAGCCACTAAGCTATTGGCGAAGCCGATGTACGACAATTGCATACATATTGTTGAATTTTAGTCACGTTACACGCCCCGCCAACCCGTTCCGTAAAGAATGCCAATAAAAACACGAAGAAATTCAAGATGTGTGGTTACTTTTGAAACACCGTGTGGTTAACTTTTAACAACACGCGACCAGTAAGTGAATCACAACGTCCTCGACGTTACGTCATCACCTAAAGTCTATTTAAGCTGGATTTACACGTGTTGTTAAGAGAATTAACGTAACTTGGACTGGATTCAATCTGGCACGTTGCGAGGTAACGGTCACGGTTGGATCAAAAATCTTGCCAACTTCTATAAAATACGGGTTAACTGTCAAATTACATGACTTCTTCATTTGTGATAATATCTAATTACTTGATAATCCTCTTCATATTTTAATGAACACTTCCAGTGGCGTCGATTGGACACCAAAACTGAGAGGGGTGGGACATTCCCAAAAGTGGAGGGAGCAGCAGCACTCCCCCCAATTGCCCCCACTGAACTAGGGATGGCAAATTCCGGATAAAATTTCTATCAAAATTTCAAATATCCGGATATCGGATATTTGGTTTATTTGGATATCCGAATTATCCGAATGTGTGCATTATCCGGACAGTTTTATCGTTTGTCAGTGTTACGGGATATCCACATATGCTTTTATTAGCCATTTTCGTATTTCACTGTACGTATTTCCTACAAATGCTTCATCAAATCTGTTGTATCCGGATTATCCATTGCATCCCAAAAGGATTTAGGATAATTTGAAATCCGGATTTTGTGTCTATCCCTATACTAAATACGCGTTTATACCTAAAATTCTCAGTTCTTGGAGGTCTATAATTTCTTGCTATAGACTTTTGATTGCAAGTTAGCAAGTCATACGTGATATTTGGTGCAGGAACTCGTATTGTTTTTAAAGAGCATACGAAACCACGGATAATAACAGTTATTAATTTTGAAATTTACGTTATTTAACTTTTACTATAATTGTAATAAAATTTAATCGCGATTCGTCAGCAAAATACATTAAGAGGAGGCTTAAAACAGCAATTGCAAATTACAAACACAACAAAACAATCAATAAATCAAGACTTAAAAAGCCTATAAATTAAAGAGTGCAGAGCGATGTCAAATGTAACACGGGGCAAACATAATATTTTGTCACTGTACTGCCCTCATGTGACGATTTTCTAAAAAGCCAGTTGTGGGTGAAATTACTACGCCTACTGCAAGAAGTTAGTTGTGGGTGAAATTACTACGTCTGCTGCAAGAAGTCAGTTATGGGTGATGCACATAGCGATAACACCTGTCTCTTGCTATTTCAGATTTAAAGGCGAGGAGCGACATTTTTACACCCCACATGCATTTATTTCAATATCGTCGTAATGGGCACTGCTGCTACAAAAAAGGAGGATTTCTCCCCTACTTGAAAGTGGAAGCTGTTTTTTAAGTTGATTATTAAGCTAGATACAATGTTGAAATAATATAATGAATGAGTGTTTACAGAATCACATGTATTCCTTATGGAGAAACAACTTCAAGTTAATACATCTAATGAAATACGAGTTTCAACTTTTGTTCACACAACTGAAATCTTCAATGGGTCCCCTTTCTGTTCATGTTTTTTTCTACGCTATCGGAAGTTTGATATTACCAAGGGAACAAATAAAATAATACAGTTGAGCCAGAGTTATACAATGTCAAGGTGAAGAGAAAAATAATACGTATAACTGAGAATTACTTACAAATCAGATTTAGATGCCATGTCGTAATTGTATCTGGAGTACTTTGAGGAACAAGATTTTGTTGATTTACTACCCAATTTTAAAAGTTCGTCTAAAATAGCATTTATTTTACTAATGACTGTGCAAAGTGAGGTGTAAGCAATGCCTAAATCTGCAGCTATTTCACATCTAGTTTTATGTGGATTAGGGTCCACTTCACGTAATATTTCTCCTCTGATATCATGCCGTCCACTGCGCCGCACTCGTCTGTCTCGCGAACTCGAGACTGACCGCCACCATGCCCGCCTATTCGGTTTCGTATACGAAACTTGCCTTGTGTTTTTGTAACAATAAATGTATACTTCTGAGACATTGTTGTCTGTGCCAGATTTCTGCTCCTCCTACGACCAACCAGCACACACGCCTCTCTTGCCCCCAGTTCGCCGCGGGAGGAACAGTGTAAGGTCCTCGCGTCTGGCTGGACACTGTAGGACTAGTCACGATTAGCCTTTCTGTGCATAAAGTGGACTTAAAAACAAACTCCAGCAAACAAACTAGACGAGACTTTCGTACACTAAATCTCGGTCACGTCTCGATTTTCGATTCGCTATTTGTTAACGTTGCTGACGAAATGGAGGAAGAGGCACTCCTATAGAACACACATGACCAGGCCTTGATTTGCAGGGGTGGGGGTCAGCACATGGATAAAACTTGAATAGTGGAAGTATTAATATAATAATTATTGTTGTAATGCATTAATAACTATCAAAAAATAAATGTTTTATTCAAAATTTATTATTATTATTATTATTGTTATTATTATGTTCTTGGTGAGACACTTCTACTCGAGCCACCAGATGAGTGAATATCTACCACAATTGTTTTTCATTATACTTATTTACATTTCATGCAGTTAGTGTATTTAAGTGCATGGTTATTCTATTGTGTTATTAATATTTTTCAACGTCTCACATAGAAGCTATTTTTTGCAGTTTTTGCAATTGTGTAACTATTTATTCTTTGGATTAAATGGTATAATATGAAAATATAACCCGGCTCATTTGTTTTAAACCGAACTTTTAGATACAACCCAGTTTTCACTTTGATTATTCTGTTTAAATGTTATTAACAATAAAAATAATATACATTCCCCCCGACGTCCATGCTCACTACCAACAAATTTATGGAAATTGAGTTTCCTGTACCATTTTTTTTAAAGATTGTAATAAACTAATCATTTATATTGTTGTTTCAGGTGTATCCACAGAAGCAGCACAGTGGTTGGTCAACAAGAATGTAGTGGGGGTTGGAATAGACGTCCCCTCGATCGACTACGGACAGGCAAAGTTATTCCCCACTCACCGCATCCTCCAAGAGGCGAACATATATGTCCTGGAAAACGTAGCCCTGAACTATGCAGAGGACGTTCCTCCAACGGGTTTCACCCTCCTTGTCCTCCCCATGAAGATAGAGGAAGGGACGGGGGCGCCAGTGAGGCTGATAGCAACGGATCTCACACCTAGCGCTGCATCTACCGTGGGGAAGACAATTTCTGTGTTTGCCTTCTCGCTGTACACTATCTTGAAAACTACCTACAACTGCATTTAACCAAGTGTACTCTGAAAAAGAAAGGATAATATTATTTTTGTTTGGGAAAAATGGTTTTCAAGATTAATCATTGCAGTACAACAAAATGTTTTCTTGTTTGAAGAAATTGAAAGACGATTAAGCCTAGCTTCCATGCCAGAAAGAAAACCTCCACATATGCTGACAAAGGCAGTCTATAATTCAGTAAAAAAAAAAGCTTAAGAACGTTAAATTTCAACTCCCTATGAGAGTTTTCCTCCGACTTGAATCCAAGATTTTTAGTTTGGTTTTAAGCCTGAGGAAGACTCTGGTAGTGTTTTTTTTCTTTAACTAAAATATAGACTGTTTTGGTTAGTATATGTAGTGTTTTTCCTTCAACTAGTATACATTTCCCTTGGCTTCAAAAAGAATCTAGTACAACAAGATGTTTTCTTGTTTTGAAGAAATTGTTCAATTAGTGACAATTTTGTTGCTCTACAAAGAATATTTTTGGAAACAAAGATTACACACAAAAAAGCATTTGTCAGTGAACACCTGCCGATTCTTACTGACTATTCGTCACCTAAGATGATAGTACAACAATTAATTGAAATTTATCTCGTTTCTTCTCAGTACTGAATACAACACTACAATCGAACTTTTTAATATATTCAATTACAGATTATGAAAACATATTAAAGTAAGAAATGGAAACCCTAATATTTTGTTGCGCTACAAAGACTGTTCTTAGAAACAAAGTCCACACAAACGCAGTTCTCTAGTGCACATGTGTCAGTTGTCAGTCACCATTCGTCACCTAAGAAAGCAGTACAACAATTTATTAATTGCATGCAGAGGCTCCGGCATGTGCAATTCCTGCAGATAGGGGAGGATACACTGTTCAACCAGTTCCTGCACCACTTTCTACAATTCTTCCTGATAATTGCCTCGTTGCTCGTTAGTTCTGAATACAAATATGTAACCTAACTTCTTTTTGTGTCATATTCGATTCTACACAAATTTTGTTTCCAAGGATTGTACACTTTACTTCAAGAATTTGTTTACAATAGATAAGGTTTCCATTTTTGGGCTACTATATAGAGTGAAAAATTATGAAAATTCATCAAAATATAATTTTTAAGGAAATGTTGCTATCGTATTTAACGAATTAACTCAAACTATTAAGAATGCAAGTGATATGTTCTTAGTGTAAATATAAGTTCAAGATAAGTAAGAAATATGTGTAAAAAGGAAGGAATATGACGACTGAATTAGTACAAATATGTTTATTAAGACAACACGCACATTAATCTTGTAAATATTAGTTTGGTCATAATCTAAAAGTTGGTAGACTTGAAATTAAAAATAAAATTCTTCTTGCTTGAGTTGTCAGGAGTATTAAATGTATATAATAGCTCTATAAATCAGTATACCTGTGTAATTCGCATATTGTAGGCTATTTTTCTTTAAATTTGCAACGTTCGTTTGCTAAAAATTGGATTATTTCTATTTTGATGTTCAGTCTTGTTTTCAAGAAATTCTTTCCCGCCCGTGAGATGATCATTGACTATACATTTCTAGTGTACTAGGGTAACAATCAAATTATTGTTGGTTGTAACACTGGTTTCTACGCATTTCAAATCATTAGGGGAAACTACATTATAAATATAGACAGCAAAAATACATGGCGCGGTAGAAGGAGGAGAGACAGTAATATTTACTATATTTCCACGTTTACAAATGATTTAATCAACTACGAAGTATCATTGTTCATTGACTGCTGATTGGCTGACATATAGTCTGGTAGTCAGGTAATCGCCATATGCTTGCCTCTGGTGTCTTAATTCTTAAAAAGCACCAATCATTACGGAGTTTGCTAATATTTACTAATTCTATTTTAAAATTGAATAAGTTATTAGTTTGGTTTGCAAAAATATTGTAAAAAAATAATTATAAGTGCAATCTAATTGTACATACTGTACATATATGTCTGTGTTCGTTAATTTCATTTCTGAATAAAAAAATCACGAGAGCAAAAACTTTTTCTTGTTTTTATATTGCATAGTCCTGTTACGTGTACGTGATCCAAACTGGTGATTTTGCTAGTTTTCTGATCTGGTAAAGGTGATTGAGGCGTTCTCTCTGATTATGGACGTATTTTGGTGGTCCATGGAGTCAGGACCCCCCGAGAAACTTACCAATACTAAAATAGAATATTGAAAATACACTTGTATTAACATTTGTTGTACAATCGATGTATATTTATATCCTCCGAACTTATTCGAAGGCAAGGATTAGATTGGAATCGTGCGACTTTGAAGGACAGTACCTAAGGTGTATGCTTACACACTGCTATTTATGATAATATGCATATTAATCATTAACTTTATTTTTCGTCAATTGGATCTAACATTCTTCTTTTTTTATTCAATAAATATTCAATTATTTATCTTTTTGACAATTTCTTTGGCTGAGCGTTGTTTTCACACATATTTTGCCGATCTTTAATTTCTATGGGATTGCGCTTTTTAGGTATAGGAGTTACTTCGCATTTTTTTTCCATTCTTGAGGGAACCAACCTTTGGAAACGGAAAGATGAATAATGTGCGGAAGAGCTTGTAAGCAAAAGGGGGATTCAATATTGCAGAACGGTTAGATCCCGTTCGCTCGTCGCTCTCTTTCATGCCTGGTCATTCAGACGGAAATCGCGTATGCGGCGTCGCAAGGTTTTGCCACTAGATGTCAGGCCTTACCCACTATCCTCGACTGGCTGCTTAACGTTTGAGACAGTAATTTAAAGGGTAATTGCGCTTTTGAACACTAAAAACATGGGTTTAACAAAAGTAATGATAATAATATATGTGAAATGAAATACTCCTTTCATTCCAATAGAAAGGCAACAGTGACCAATTCAAGAATAGAATTACGTGTTCCCTTACGTACGAACATAAGAAAAAAAAGCAACTCAAGATATTGCAGTAGAGTCCACGGTTGATACGTTTGTATCATTTTCAACAATTATTTATCTCAGTATATAATTTATGAACAATCTTATATTTGTTTACATAACTTGTACGGTTGTTATTCAGAATAAATAAGCTTAAGAGGTATGAATTAAACTTCATTTTACAAATGGAAAGTGATACAATTGTAATAATAATTATTCAATTATTTTTTATAGTTATTATTTTCTTTTATAGGACGGCTGTTTTTACAGAAATGTTAGTGATCTTAGTTATGAGCTAGATAATGAACCTCTTCATGCAGTAATAATAGTAACAATCAGTGTTTTTTCTGGAGGTACGCAACGGTATGCAGTACCCACACTTTTTTTTACAAAAAAAAACATTTTAATTTAACGAGAAAAGTATGTGTGTGTATTATATATATATATATATATATATATATATATATATATATATATATATATATATATATATATATATACATACATACATATGTGTGTGTGTGTGTGTGTGTACGTACATGAATGAAGGATCATTTATAAACATGTGAAGAACACAATACAAATCAATAGAATAATAATAAGTAGCCAACTTGAAGAATATCAGAACCTTTCTTCCCAGAAAAACACAGCAATAATAATAATAATAATTTATGACCTACTTAATAATGATAATAATATTAATAGAATATTAATCTTTTTAAACTATTACTTAAAAAAATTACTATTATTATGTGTGTGATACTTGATTCGAATTTGCGAGTTTGTGTGTGCACGTAATCATGTAGTTATGATTGTAATGAGAAATTTATCTGTCTGTATCAAGGTTTTTTTTCCTCATCGGTTTCCGAGCACGTTGAATGTTCCTTTTTCAATTTCATATAATCATCATTCACTTCATCGTCGCTATTTGTCAAAATGGCAGGAGAGCAACGTGAAATAAGGGAAGAGAAAACACCAAATTCATTACCTTTTTATTTGTTTATTTCCCGTGGGTTTTTAATGAAATCTTGTGGATTGCAATAAATGGTGAGCTTGAGCTACTCTTATGGATGAAACAACCACAAAGTAACATGCATGTGTGCTCCGTGAAATGAATACGGATCTTCCCCTTTGTTAATTCCAACGATTATGATGAAATTACCCGGCCTTCGTGTCGGAGTGGGTATCATAATGTTCTACAGGGTGTATCAGAAGTCTGTTACCACCCCTTGTAAAATCCGCAGGGATGTATTTTCATGGAATTTGATATGGGCGATACATAATAAGCCTAGGGGGACACCTTTTGGAGTATGTCACGCGGACAGTCGCCATCTTGGTTCCGCAATCTTGAATTCAACATTTTTTTTTATTTAAAATGATAGCTGGGTAATGTGATATATGACCATCGGCTAGAATTTCGTGAGGATGTCAAATCTGAAATCAGATTTCATGTAACTTCATTTGGTGAAAAGTTATTGGCAACTGAAAGTGATGTTTACCTGTTTGTCTCAGGTGCTGAACCATGCCGTTAACAACTGAGGAACGCATCCAGATCGTCTAACTGTGGGGTGGGAGAAGTGCCCGTGCAGTGGCTGCCGATTTCAACCTGCGTCATCCAGAACGTCACCCTGTGTCACATGTTGCAGTGGCACAGTTATTAACCAAATTCGAGGAGACGGACACGGTCTTGGACAGACCGCGTAGTGGACGACCGCACACAGTCACGGATGAAGCACAAGCTACGGCAGTGTTGGCCTCCTTCTCGACGTCACGGCAGCGAAGCCCACGTCGTTGATATGAACCTCACGGCTCATATTCATGTGCCGTTAATTATTCTGGATTATTTTATATTAGTTGGTTCTTATTATTTGATTATTAATATTTCGTATTTGTAATCTTTTATATTTCATAATTTTTGATAAATAGAAAGATTTATTACTAGGCTTATAATCCGCTAATATTTCCTTTATTGTAACAATAAGTGTAAACGCGGCCTAATGTAATAATCTATATGTTAATTTTCTGACCGAATCTTTAATATTGGATATGTAAATCTATGTTCTTTCACGGCAGAAAATGTTTATGATTTAGATTGACATAGATTTCGTTTAGCAACAATGGGAAGATCGAATCTGTTCTTTTAAGTTTAATGTACTCAATAAGGTTCAAGTTGCAACGTGGAATGATTCGAGTTTAGTCTTTATTAACGGAGATGAATCGTTCCCCTTATACAATTTTATTGGGTTTTGCTGCAACGTGGAAATTAGTTAAACTTTGATATTGAGATTGTGAATATAGACATTGATGAGTATTTAGTTTTTGGAAATGTCTCAAGTCGCGCTGTGCAAATTACGTAATGCTTAACAACTGAGCATCGATTGGAAAGGTATATAAGTAAATGCGGAGCTTAGTTTGCACGCATTCCATCAGCGTCGGCTCTACGATATAAACATCTGATGACACTTGGGAATAAAGACACCTGTATTTCGCCAAGCACATTTATACTTCGAAATTTATAATGTTATGGGACGACAGGTTATGATTGGCCGAAATCCTTTGAGGTTAATGACGCCTGCCAATTGGACATGTATTTGTCACTGTTGACCCACATGTTCTCATTCTTACGGATAAATGATAGAATTTCAGATCTTCGAACTTTATTTTGGATTTCTTCAAAATTTATTCAACGCATACTTATTTGAGCAAGCAAGCAAGACTAGACATGTAATGCAATGTGTCTCGTTTTTCAATGGAAAATGTCATCATTGGCGTGTATCTTGATGCAAGCTCTGCCTACATACGTTTCTCAATCCCAAGTACTCAGTAGAGCCCGTAGACTCTATTCTGCTTAAATCCTGCCCGTATTGACATCGATACTCGTGACACATTTTGGTCGCAATACTGTAGGAAGGGGCACGTACGAAAGTTTTTGTCTGCTACTGAATGGAAGGCCGTTAGCTTCGTCTACGGTTGCAAAAACAACAGGGTTCTCTTCCCTGGTACGGCTTCCTCCTAGCGACGCACATACACACGTAACTATTCCCTGCACATATACATATTTGGATTTTTCCCATGGAGACATGCAGCAAATTAGAATTCTGGATTCATCGAATCTAATATTAACGAACAGGGGATCCTGTATTTCTTTTAAATTTAAGGATATTCATGGATTGTAAATTGTTAACTGAGTGTAATTTAAGCTTTCGTATGTATTGGAAATAAACCATCTCCTGGATAAAAATGAATCCAAAAGAAAGGTCAAAGTAACCTCCCAGAAGATGCAGTTGACAATCTTCAAATTTGAGAAGAGTCGTTCAATTATTTCATGATTCACCAACACCTCCCTTAAGTTCTCAATGCTTTATTCACCAAGCCCGTACCTGAGAGGGGTCAGAGTATCCCATTTAGCCGTCTGAGTTTTAGCCAAGGTGAAATTAGAACATAAGGTATTTGGAAGACAGAGGCAGGCTAGGATTACCATTAATTTGCAGCTGTGTGTGTGTGTGTATTACTAAAGGCTATCTATAGTGGAGAGTGAAATAACATACAGTTATATATATATATATATATATATATATATATATATATATATATATATATATATATATATTACGCAGAAGAATTGCGTCTTACATAAAGCTAAGGTCAACCCTCATGCATGAATAAGCGCGCGTAACGGCCATGGTAAGTCTCGCAGGTAGGTAAGACGAGCAGAGCCGCGCTCGCTGTGAAAGAGATTGAGTTGACAGTAGCATCGAGACGTTCGTCGCGTCCAGTTAAGCAGCTGCCGTGCGACCGGTCAGTGGTTGTGCGTTTCAATTCGCCTGTGCCTCATTTGTCTACAGTATATTTGGGTATACAAATTGACGTCCGACCGGAAGTGACGTCGTCCTTGGCAATTGGCACTGCCATTGCGGCGTAGTTATTGATTAGTTGCGGTGTCGTTCATGTGACAATTGGTGCCCAACGTCACGGACGTCGAAACGTCTATCTGACAACGCCGCAACTAAAAACAATAAACTACGCCGCAATGGCAGCGCCAATTGCCAAGGACGACGTGACTTCCGGTCGGACGTCAGTTTGTATACCCAAATATAATACGGGCTATCACGTTTAGTTTCGTGTAGACAAATTAGGCACAGGCGAAGAAAAACGCACAACCACTGATCGGTCGCACGGCAGCTGCTTGACTGGACGGGACGAACGACTCGACGGTACTGTCAACTCAACCTCTTTCACAGCGAACGCGGCTCTGCTCGTCTTACCTACCTGCGAGACTTACCATGGCTGTTACGCGCGCTTATTCATGCATGAGGGTTGACCTTAGCTTTGTGCAAGACGCAATTCATCTGCGTAATATATATATATATAACTATAACTGTGTGTTATTTCACTCTCCACTATAGATAGCCTTTTATTTATTTATTTATTTACAGTAACACACACACAGAGAGCTGCTAATTAATGGTAATCCTAGCCTGCCTCTGTCTTCCAAATACCTTATGTTCTAATTTCACCTTGGCTAAAACTCAGACGGCTAAATGGGATACTCTGACCCCTCTCAGGTACGGGCTTGGTGAATAAAGCATTGAGAACTTAAGGGAGATGTTGGTGAATCATGAAATAATTGAACGACTCTTCTCAAATTTGAAGATTGTCAACTGCATCTTCTGGGAGGTTACTTTGACCTTTCTTTTGGATTCATTTTTATCCAGGAGATGGTTTATTTCCAATACATACGAAAGCTTAAATTACACTCAGTTAACAATTTACAATCCATGAATATCCTTAAATTTAAAAGAAATACAGGATCCCCTGTTCGTTAATATTAGATTCGATGAATCCAGAATTCTAATTTGCTGCATGTCTCCATGGGAAAAATCCAAATATGTATATGTGCAGGGAATAGTTACGTGTGTATGTGCGTCGCTAGGAGGAAGCCGTACCAGGGAAGAGAACCCTGTTGTTTTTGCAACCGTAGACGAAGCTAACGGCCTTCCATTCAGTAGCAGACAAAAACTTTCGTACGTGCCCCTTCCTACAGTATTGCGACCAAAATGTGTCACGAGTATCGATGTTAAAACGGGCAGGATTTAAGCAGAATAGAATCTACGGGCTCCACTGAGTACTTGGGATTGAGAAACGTTAGTAGGCAGAGCTTGCATCAAGATACACGCCAATGATGACATTTTCCATTGAAAAACGAGAGACATTGCATTACATGTCTAGTCTTGCTTACTTGCTCAAATAAGTCTGCGTTGAATAAAGTTTGAAGAAAGCCAAAATAAAGTTCGAAGATCTGAAATTCTATCATTTATCCGTAAGAATGAGAACATGTGGGTCAACAGTGACAAATACATGTCCAATTGGCAGGCGTCATTAACCTCAAAGGATTTCGGCCGATCCTAACCTGTCGTCCCATAACATTATACATTTCGAAGTATAAATGTGCTTGGCGAAATACAGGTGTCTTTATTCCCAAGTGTCATCAGATGTTTATATCGTAGAGCCGACGCTGATGGAATGCGTGCAAACTAAGCTCCGCATTTACTTATATACCTTTCCAATTGATGCTCAGTTGTTAAGCATTACGTAATTTGCACAGCGCGACTTGAGACATTTCCAAAAACTAAATACTCATCAATGTCTATATTCACAATCTCAATATCAAAGTTTAACTAATTTCCACGTTGCAGCAAAACCCAATAAAATTGTATAAGGGGAACGATTCATCTCCGTTAATAAAGACTAAACTCGAATCATTCCACGTTGCAACTTGAACCTTATTGAGTACATTAAACTTAAAAGAACAGATTCGATCTTCCCATTGTTGCTAAACGAAATCTATGTCAATCTAAATCATAAACATTTTCTGCCGTGAAAGAACACAGATTTACATATCCAATATTAAAGATTCGGTCAGAAAATTAACATATAGATTATTACATTAGGCCGCGTTTACACTTATTGTTACAATAAAAGAAATATTAGCGGATTATAAGCCTAGTAATATATCTTTCTATTTATCAAAAATTATGAAATATAAAAGATTACAAATACGAAATATTAATAATCAAATAATAAGAACCAACTAATATAAAATAATCCAGAATAATTAACGGCACATGGATATGAGCCGTGAGGTTTATATCATATGGCCCCCACTTTGAAAATCGTTTCTTGGACGAAATATATATATATATATATATATATATATATATATATATATATATATATATATAAATGAAGGAGAAGAACGATTTACGGAGAATATGCACTATACTATTTACCCTTTCTCCACAAAATTACTAAATAATACGTAATAATAATACAAAGGAATATTTACAGGTACAGTCATCCATTAAAACCATTAAATATCTATGGGTATTACAAACATACTATATACACCAAATACCTGGAGTGTTAGTCATAACATCCCCTTTAAATTTCAAAAAACTTTCATGCAAACAATGCCCTTATTGACACAAACATGTTTCATCAGCCTTTTATTTAATTTTGCTACGGCTGCCCACATACTTAAGTTCTGCAACCATACGGCTAAGAAATTCTTCAAACTTCAGTTGTTTTCGAGCGATTTGTTCGGAAATCTTCTCCTTAAGATTTGATTAGAACCTTTATCGATTTCACACACTAAAGGAAAATTCCCTATCGAGTCTACTTTACTGATTTCTTCCATTTCATTCCAAACTGACTATTCACCAAGAGCACTAAGTTCGTCATAAAGTCTTGGCGATATGGTTAGATCCACCAACATTTCAGATCGCCGCGTGCAGTCTTGCGAGTGGGCTATCGAGCAAGTACTGCTAAATCCAAACGTCGCTATGCAGATACTCCATTCTGATGAAGCGAACTTCTACGTAAATGGGGAGGTGAATAGGCAAAGTTGAAATTATAAACGTAGCGATAAAGATTCGAAACACAACCCTGGGAATAATCGGGATATACAAAGCACCCAATATATCCTACACAAAATTATCACGTTTAGAAACCGCAATCTCTGAAGTTTTCCCGCGTGTTGACAAATTGATTATTTTAGGAGATACAAACGTAGACTTTCTTTCGCCACACAAACCGGAGACAAAATACTTTCGATCAATTCTTAATTCTGTCGGCCTTACGCAAATTATCAATAAACCGACTAGAATAACGGAAAATAGCGAATCACTCCTGGATGTCGTAATAACAGATGACCCTGCCATTGTACGTTCATCAAATGTAACCGTACCTATCGGAAACTCAGATCACTGCATGGTAAGTGTCACCCTTGCCATTGAAAAACCGAAAAGAGAAAAACATTATGTCACATACCGTAATTTCTCAAATTTCAATAAGGAGAAATTTGATGATGATGCTGCAAAAATTGATTGGGCACAAATTAACAGCTACGACAACATCGAAGATAAGGTACAGTATACATCTACCAATATTATCCACCTTTTTGACAAACATGCACCTCTCCACACTAAACCGGTTAAGCATAAAAGTGTTCCGTGGATATCCGAAAACACGAAATTACTCATGAAACTCCGCGACAGAGCTTTATTAAAATATAAACGCGAAAAGACAAACAACAACTGGGAACATTACAAGGAACTAAGAAACTTTACAACTACGGTGCAGCGACAAGAAAAAAAAGCATTCTTTAACCATCACCTACGATCTAATGAAAACAACAAAGACCTGTGGAGCAAACTCAAGGCGTGGGGAGTGTATAGTAAAACTACTAATAATGAAATACCCTCTGATATACGAGACGTAGATAAAATAAACGAACATTTTTCAAACATTTGTCGTGAGGCCGACTGCTCGAAATCAGCCTTAACCCGTTAAGTACCACACTTTTTCTTTTGATTTTATTGACTGAAATTCTGATTGGATATGATAAGGGGGTTGTTTTAAAGTGATCCACGCAGCAATAAAAAATTTACCTGTTACCAGTTTCATATAAATAACTGTCCTAAAAATAGGACAGCAAACTTCATTACCATTCCACAAAGACAAAAACCTCGTGGGTTTGAGATATTATTCATATAAATCGTATGGAGACCCTTTCAAAGTTATATATAGCATTTTTACACGCCCACTGCATATTGTTTGCAAACTAGATGAATTAAACTGATAGCATGACAGAGTACTAAATATTGCTTTAATTAACTGTACTTTTACTTATGCTGTTCTCAACCCAAATTGTTATCTTTATTTATGAACATAGTTATTAATATGCTTTATTGAATAATAAAACAATTGGTTGTTCATAAACTTAGTTTTACATTTAATAAAAATTAAGAAATCAACTGTCCTATTTATAGGACGCTGGTACATAATGGGTTAAATAAAACCAGTAATTTTTTTAACTCCAAAATATTTAATGAAAGTGCACAACAATTTCATCTTAAAGAAATCAGTGAATATGACACAATTAAAGCAGTAAATAATATACGATCCAATGCCTCTGGCAATGATGGAATAACAATAAAAATGCTCAAACTATCACTTCCGTTTATCTTAAGTCACCTGACACATATAATAAATTTCTCCTTTCGGACTGGACAATATCCAATCAGCTGGAAAACAGCGCGCGTGATCCCTCTACCTAAGAAAAAAGTAACATCGTCCTTAAACGATCTTCGTCCTATAAGTCTACTACCCACCCTTTCCAAGATCACCGAAAAAATTGTTTACAATCAAGTCAGAAATCACGTGAACAGCCTCAATCTCCTTCCGAAATGCCAATCGGGCTTCCGCCCTGCTCACAGCACGGCGACGGCGTTGCTAAAAGTCACGGATGATATATTTCGCTCAATGGACAAGGGTATGACAGTTGCTCTGGTTTCACTGGATCTGACAAAGGCTTTTGACAAGGTTCATCACGACCTACTCTTAAGCAAGTTGAAATATTATAATTTTTCACACCCCGCACTCAAATGGTTCAGATCGTACTTGACAAACAGGCAACAGAACGTGTTCCTAAAAACTGCCACGCCCTCTCTCTCGAACACGCTTCCGCTAGAAACTGGCGTTCCGCAAGGATCAATTCTAGCTCCTCTCCTATATACAATCTTCACAGCAGATTT
This sequence comes from Lepisma saccharinum, assembly GCF_977018435.1. NCBI lineage: Eukaryota > Metazoa > Arthropoda > Insecta > Zygentoma > Lepismatidae > Lepisma > Lepisma saccharinum. The sequence goes on from NC_139229.1 coordinate 16,288,295, forward strand.
AGAAACCAACATAGAGCATAGTACCGTACACTTTTATGCAGATGACACCCAAATTCAAATCCCATTTCCACCAAAATCACCAGATTATGCAATAGCATTACTTAACAAAGATTTGGCAGCCATAAATACCTGGTGTAATGCAAATGGTCTGAAAATAAATCCTCAAAAGTCTGTTTTCACCGTCATGGGTTCCAAGAATAGCCTCGCAATGATAAATCTGAATAATCCACGCGTCAAAATAGAGACATCCGAAATTCCACATTCAAAAAGTATAAAGAATTTAGGAGTTATGTTAGACGAACACTTGAACTGGGACCTTCATGTTCAAGAGCAAACTAAGAAAGCCTACGCAGCACTAAGATCCCTCTATAAATTTAATGAATACTTAAATACAAATACTAAAATGAAACTTGTGCAAACACTGATTCTCCCTCTTCTAGACTACTGTGATATAGTATACGGTGCAAACTTGTCTGTTCGAAATAAGGTCAAAATTCAAAAAGTTCAAAATTCGTGTTTACGCTTCGTATATAGCATTAAAAAATTCGATCATATTCTTCCAACCCTGAACGAGAACAAAATGCTAAACATGAACAGACGTCGCAGACTTCATTTCTGTTGCTTTATACAGAATCTTTTGCATAAAAAAATTCCCGAAAATTTATTCGAGAAACTGAAAACCAGAAGGGAAATACACAACTACAGAACAAGAGGAACAGCGAAACTTGAACTCTTCAAACACTCACTGGAAATTTTCAAATCGTCTTTTACACTTTCAGCGGCAAAAACATGGAATGAACTTCCGCCCTCCATTACCTCCCTCCCCAGTCCTAACACATTTAAGAATAACCTAAAGAATTTTCTGTTAGATGAACAATATCTCTGTTCAAGCTCCCACGAGTAACACTACACAGTACAGTTTAGATTACATACGAGCCTCGCCAATCCAATCCAATGCTTGACAAATCTACAACTATATTGTAATATTTACGTATGCGTTGTTCTATCGTATCTCACAAAACTACCATAATCATGTACATCAATCTCAACATCCGTGCGTGAATGTCCTGCTCAGAAATGTTTAGTATGTGTGTTTTAATGTGTGTGTGTGTGCGTGAATGTGTTTTTTCTCTCTTTCTTTTTTACGTGTTGTCTTGATTTTTTTTTTTTTTAAATCTCATCTTTGTTCTTTCCTTGTAATCATTTTTTATTGTATTTTCTTCTCTTTTTTATGATTTTGTTTATGTACACTAGGTAAATGTCAAACGGGGTTAGGTGGGAGAACAGCCACAGGCTGAACCTCGCCCTTTAATAAAGAAATTTGAATTTGAATTTGAAATTTGAATTTGAAAACACGCGCTATTGGTCGCCTGACAACCCCGCATAGACAGATCCCTCCAAAATTACCGGTGCAGGGAAGATATCTGATGTCGGAAGATGGTACATTTCCCAAGTTCTTTCCCGTCAGTACCTGGATGAACAATTTCCTGGGGCATGGATCGGTCGACGTGGGCCCGTGGAATGGCCTGTCCGATCACCAGACCTAGCGCCAATGGACTTCTACCTTTGGGGACACGCTAAGGCTATGGTGTATGGTGTGAAAATCCGTGATCTTCGTAATCTGGAACAACGTATCATGGCTGCCTTTGAGCAAATTTCACCAGATACCTTGCTCGGTGTCCACAGACATTGGGAGAAGCGTCTGCACATGTGCATTGCCCTACACGGACAACATGTGGAGCACATTCTGTAACACGTAAACATCACTTTCAGTTGCCAATAACTTTTCACCAAATGAAGTTACATGAAATCTGATTTCAGATTTGACATCCTGACGAAATTCTAGCCTATGTTCATGTATCACATGACCCACCTATCATTTTAAATAAAGAAGTTGAATTTAAGATGGCGGAACCAAGATGGCGTCCGTCCGCGTGACATACTCCAAAAGGTGTCCCCCTAGGCCTATTATGTATCGCCCATATCAAATTCCATGAAAATACATCACTGCGGATTTTACAAGGGGTGGTAACGGACTTCTGAAATACCCTAGTAGAGGATTGCCTACTAACACTCAAAGAATAAGAACATAAGAAGAAGAAAGAGGAAAATGAGAAAGAGGAAGAGAGAAAGACAGAGAGAGAACACACACACACACACACACACACACACACACACTCACACACATACACAAAACAGAGAGAGAGAGAGGAAATATAAAAGAGGGAGAGAAAGAGAGAGTGAAAGAAAACTAGACTGAGAAAGAGAAAAGGAGAAAGAGGGAGAGAGAGAGAGAGAGAGAGAGAGAGAGAGAGAGAGAGAGATGGAGAGAGAAAGATTTGAAAAAAGGGGTAGAAATGTGTTTATTTTGAGATTTAACACTCAAAGAATAAAAGACGACAGAAAGTGGACAAAGAGAGAAAGAGGTAATGAAAATGCGAGTGATTATAGGTGGCGAACACAAGAAAGGGAGAGAGTTGAAAAAAGGTGGGTAGAAAGGTGTTTTTTGGTATTTAATCCGAGGGAGACACAGAGAGAGAGAGAGAGAGAAACTGAGATACCAAGAGAGAAGGAAAAGGGAGACATACTGAGACACAGTGAGAGATGGAGAGAGAAAGGGAGACATAGAAAGGCTGACATATATAGAGAGAAAGATATATATATATATATATATATATATATATATATATATATATATATATATATATATATATATGAACACGAGAAAGAGAGAGAGCTAGAAAAAGTGGAGAACATGGTTTTTTGGACATATTTTTGTTATATATCACTGAAACCACAAAAAAGACAAAAAGTTATATATAGAGAGATAGAGAGGATAAAGAGGCGAAAAAATATAAGTGTCAAACATGAGAAAGAGAGAGAGTTGAAAAAGAAAGGGGGGTAAAAAAGATGTTTTTTGGTATTTATTCTGATATGTTTGACAAGTAACCCTCAAAGAATAGAAAGAGACGATTTTGCACAAAAAGAGACAATAAAAGAGGGGATGTAGAGATATAGAGAGGATAAAGAGGGTGAGAGATCATAGGTGATGAACAGGAGAAGAAGAGAGAGCAAAAAAAAATGCGGAGAACAATGTTTCTTGGACATGTTTTGTTACCTACTACTCAAAGCACAAAAAGAGACGATAAAAAACAGGATATAGAGAGATAGAGAGGATAAAGATCAGTTTCCTGAGGCATAAACAATAATGTGGCGAACAGAGTAAATACGAAAGACCAGTTCTCCGATGGCCTTTGTTGAATTTCGAAATTGTTTGAAAGCACCATTGTAATTAGAAACGACTGGCAGTTAACGTTACTTAAACGAACAATTACTGTTGACCTTTCTGGCGGAAAATTACCACCACGTGTTAAGATATACGATTTAAGCATTTTCGCGAACTTTCGCAAACAGTATTCATGGACGGCATGTGAAAACAAACAAATCATAAGTGATTTTGCTAACCCTGAACACAATGCGAATGTGGATATGAAAATAGTCCAACGGGGGGATCTGTCTTGAGGGGAAACTCGGAAGTCAATCGAACCTGGGAAAGAAAGTGCGCCAATATAACAAGAAATCAAGGCCAGACGAAGACAGTGCTCGAGTATATCTTTCGCTGGGAAGGTGCACAGAGTGAACCAAGGATGTATTCAGAGTGGTGCTTTGTGTGCGTGGTGCTCTGCTGCTTGTCGTTCTCCGATGCAGGCTTTCAAGTGGATTTGACCCACCCGTTCAATGCTTCCTCCCAGTACTGGTTCGGCTATCCTGGGTTTGAGTTCACGAGGATGAGAAAAGAGTACCGTCCGGACGGGAGTTGGTGAGTGAAGTTTTCAAGTTTGATTAATTTAGTTTAGCTTTTGTGCCACTTTTGGTACCCTTGACCCTCTGTACCCCCTGGAAAAGGTGAAACATTTGCATACTTTATGAAGATTTTGTTGTTAATGAACGTGTTCAGTTGATTTTAGCTCGCGAAAATGTGTTATTGTGAAGTAAAGTACGTCTGTTACCTTAGCGTGTTACTTTACCGTGTATCAGAACAGCCCGAAGGCTCTGCGGAAGTGAATACAGCACCCAAAACGACTTTTCACAACAGCATCTATAATTTTACATACAGTGAGTGTAAAAAGTGTTTGGACACTGCTGTAGTTACGTTAATAATGGATCCTCTTGGCGTTGTGCATGATGGTAGGTGAGCGGGATAAAAGGGCAATGGTTCTACCTCAAATTCTTTCTTTCTTGGCACAACAACGAAATAAAAATATCAAAACATAAACAATCCATGAACAATCATAACAAAAATGCCACAAATTATGGGCACGGAAAGTCTTTGGACACTTAGTAAAAAACATTAAAAAGGACCTCTGTGAAACACGATCAATAAAGCTGGACTGCCATACACGTACCACTGACCCATTCAACCTCTGTGCTCACAGCTGTCAGTTCGAAAGTCTCAGTACTGGCAGTAGCTCCGCCTCATTGAACATGATAGTGCAACATGGGTCCCGGAAGGAGAGAGTTCACCGTTTGCAAGTTATCTGGCTACACAACCAGTGCAAATCGTTAAGGGAAATATCACGCTTGTCCGGAATTCCTAAATCAACAATGCACGTGATCATAGATCGCTTTGGCTAAAGAAAAACAGTAGAAAATAAGCCGAGCTGTGGACGACCAAGAGTGCTTTCTGTGCAAGACGAACGGTTTATTTTGCGAACTAGACCGAGGTAACCAAGTTTCCTTCAGTACAATTCGTAACGTATGCAGAGGAAATGCCTACCATGGACGCGTGGCAAGAAAGAAATTTTGGGATAGTGCAATAAACAGAAAGGAGCGCCTCGAATATGCCCTACACCACAGCAATTACGATGCAGACTTCTGGAACAAGGACATTTTTTTCTGACGAAAGCAAATTCAACTTATTTGGGTCGGATGGTAGACTTATGGTATGGCGGCAAAGAAATACAGAGTTGGAGCCGCGAATCTTAATCCCAACTGTCAAACACGGTGGCGGTTCACTCTTAGTAAGGGGTTGTATGAGTGCTGCCGGGGTCGACAAGTTGCATTTCATAGAGGGGACGATGGACCAGTACATGGACATTGATATATTGAAGAATAATTTGAGCGCTAGTGCGGCTCAAATGAACTTGGGTAATGATTACTTGTTTCAACAGGACAACGATCCTAAGCATACCGCCCTTAATACAAAAGTGTTGCTGTTATATAACACCCCAAAATAACTTCACACACCCCCTCAATCCCCAGATCTGACCCCCATACAAAATTAATTGAGTGTATTAGAGAATCAGATAAGAAAAAGAAACTTATCCAACAAATCCGACCTAAAATTAGTATCGCAGGAAGAATGGAACGCCATTTCACCTCAGATTACTGCAGATCTGGTTAAATCTGTATCAGACAGGCTCCGGGCAGTGATTCGTGCCAAAGGAAATCCAACAAAATATTAAATGATTGTGTTTTTTGCAGAAAATATGGACAAGAATGGCAAGTGTCCAAAGACTTTTTGTTTTCAAAATATGTGCGTTCAAAATATGTGAGGATAAGTATAAATTGCTGATTCCCCTTCGCGCTTGAACATAAATAAAACTGCAAATTTCACAGTGACCTTCATCCCTCTTTTCCAAGAACTCCGCACCTACCTGACCCAGCATTAGTGTGGCAGGGGGTTAAGAACATCCACCTATCTTACCACCACGAGCTTCAAGCAAGAATTGGCAATGAATGGTTTATGTCTCTCAGCGTTAACTAAGCAGTTACATGCCTTCATAGTCAAGTTTGGGTTCAACTTTCACTTGCCCATGCCTTTGATCTTGCTATCTGCTTCCCAGGAGGGTGGTGTTTTATCCAGTGTTTCTAGGAAAATCTATGGAACTTACTGTGCTGGTCTCCCAATCTGCCACAAGGAAGGGTGAACGAACTTTTAAAAGGGACAAATGTTGCGACGAACTGTTGCCTTTGCCCGCTCATCTAGTCACTGAAAAACTTTGGTATCGGATGGTATCGGTAAAAGAAAATCAACCGATACTCACCGATGCTGATACCCTCGGTATTGGCTCAGCCCTAGTTGTAGCAACGCGATATAATGGTTGGAAATTGTGTCAAGTAACCGAAAGAAAACGCCTGTGGTCGTTAATGAAGGTACCATCCTAGCATTAGGCTGGAGTGACTGGGGAGAATCGAAATTACTGAAAAACTATATCGCCTTCTATTCAAAGAGTCTCAGGTTCGATTCCGTAAGTCTCGGGTTCGAGTCCTGCCTTTATGTTCCTTGAAGTATTCTTTCATCATTGCCATCTAATCATCATTCATCCTATTTCCTTAACAGGGGCAATTTCTTTCTGATTAAACATGATTCTTGCTATTTGGCGTCGCTTTTCTGCCACTTTTGGTTAATCGCGACGATGTGGATGAGTGATATAATGAAATTGATGAAGAAACACTCACAAAGAACGTGTAATTAGTCGTGAATCCTTCTTAGTGAAAGTTTTAACTTTCTTAATTAATTTTACAAAACTTTAGAATGAATGTATCAAAATTGCGCCGTATAAGTGACAATACTACTGAATTCGCTGACTGTATCCCATGTGTATACTAATTGCAGGTATGCCGGAAATGACTTCTGCGCCGGAGAACACGGAGGAACTCATTTGGACGCCCCCTACCACTTATCGAAGACTGGTTGGAAGGTTGGGGATATTCCTCTTGATCGACTGATTGTCAAAGGTAAGCGATTAATGTAATTCTGTGCGGCATTTGGTGATGAACACACATACACACAAGACATAAAAATGTACCATGTGGTTTTATCCCCTCACCCATATCAAGTTTTGCGACATTGGATTGATTTGTATAAGTACGTCTGTCTTTTATAGGGATGGTACCAAACTATTCGTACACGACACAAAATGACCAAGTTACGATAAAACTGAGCTCACCATCATGATTCTCGCCATATTCTAGTTAATTTTGATATATTTACTACATGACCACCTTCTCATTTAATAAAATGAAGTTGACTCCAAATGGCGGCTTTCAAAATGGCGGCCATCTTGGTAGATTGACCTGGATGGTTTCACTCCTCACCCACACCATATTTTGCAACATTGGATTTTTTTATATCAGCTCGTCTGTGTTTTAAAGAAGTAGTTCCAAACTATTGGCCCAACCTGTATACAAATGTATGTTAATCTTCTAAATATATGTTTTAGCATAAACATTCATGTAGTTAGTTTCGTGTAATAGTCATAAATATAATCGTTGTAACATGTTGATAGTTACTACAGTAAATTAAGAAAAGTCTTGGTAATGTGCAATATAAGTGTTTATAATTCAAGTGAGTTTCAGAAATTAACATAAATTTTATACACAGGCCATCAAAATCCCACAACTTTTTCCCATAATATCTTAGAACACACTTCGAGATTTAGTGAAACACGAAAACAGACAAGTTGAAAGGACCGCCTTTGACCAAAATATTCACAAATGCAATTTGTTGTTTTCACAGTGAGAAACATGTTTTATTTATGCAAAATATTTTTTTGTGACAATGGGGATAACATGTAAGTCTTCGGGCATTTTTCATTTTATTCTGCACACTTTGATTGCCGTACAGAAAATATTTCATGAAGCATGCCGAAATATAATTTTTTTTTTAATGCACTACACTCCTGAATCGAAGAACCAGGAGCTACATATGTCAGCAAATCCTGGAAACTTGGACCTCCTGCAACTGTAAAAGTATAGGGCCGAGAGAAGAAAAAAATACTACGGTTTCTTATCTGGGTCAAAGCTACAAGTGTACAAAATTTAATTGAAATTCGTGTCGGTGGGTGACATGGCCTGAGTGAATTAACATGGAATGACCCTGAATCGAATTGGGTTCTTCATGACTGCAAAAACATTTCATTTAACAATTGGCTCTTCGGCTTTCAAAGTAAAGAAATTGAGAGGTAAAATAACTTCTGCAATGATTTCGCAAATTTGCGCAAACTTCTTTTAATTCTAAGTGCAACTAGAAAACTAGTTTTGGTTTTAAATATTGTCAACGCTTATTGCGCCATCTGTAGTTGTTTGCCTTAATTACGGTGCTACAAATGATTTCTCTTCTTTCCAGGGGTTTTGGTCGACGTGGCGTCGCACAGTGAAACCAACAGAGACTACCAATTGAGGGTGAAGGACCTGGAAGAGTGGGAGGACGAGAACGGAGAGGTTCCAGAAGGATCGGCCGTTCTGATAGACTTCGGATGGGCCCAGTATTACTGGAACAGGGCAAGATACTTCGGTACCTTCAGTAACAACGCCAGCTTTGCTCATTTCCCTGGTAAGAACATACTTAATATTTTGTACACCCAACGACGAAAGAAACAGTAGGCGAATTGTCCACCACCATTTTAATTCGGCTTGTATCACACATTCTGATGACAATCACTTGAAATAATGACGTCAATAAGCAGAGAACAAAACCTGCTTCGAACCAACATAGTTTCATTCCTTAAAACAACACAGGATGTAGTACCAATGGATGATTTATGCATGGTGTCTCACTCGCTCTCGGCCCGTGATTTTCCATTGCAACTTTCAAACTATTGAACGTAATTCAGTGAAATTTGATATGGACCTGCTTTGATGTACGAGAAGCACGATGACCTCGTAGCGTGTGTCTAAAGTGGCAACCACATCAGCATGCCTGGGCATGCCCCTCCATGTTACGGAAGGTATTAGTTCGCTCAGGCGTAGACGTCACATGCATTGCAGTAGAGACTAGCGTTGCCACACTATCCTTCTGCAACCGTGCTTCTCATGCACCAATGTATGTCCGTGTCAAATTTCACTGAATTGCGTCCAAGGGAAAATCAGGGACCGAAAGCGAGTAAAACACCCTGTATAATAATTATTATACATTTGCTTCCTTATTATCAATTGTTCAAGAATTTAGTCGTAAGTTAAGTTGAAAATTATATGAGAATGTGATCCAATTCGAAGTTTCTTGTTCGTAACTTATCTGCACACAAAAGAAGTGGACGTGGGATTATTTGTGGATAAATTATCCTACATAAGTGAAAAAATCGTATAGCGTGTTCCGCTTAGAGGAATCGATAAATAAGTGATTAGTTTATTAACACACTTTTTATATACCACGGTGCTATATGCCCGGGGAACTTTACCTTTGCATTACCTTATTATTATTGTATCCTTGGTGACACTCTTCTACTTGAGCCACATTTGTTTTTCATTATTTTTTTTCATTTCATGCAGGTGTACAAATGCATAATTATTTCATTGTGATATTATCATTTTTTGACGTCTCACTAAAAGCTATTTTTGGCAATTGTTACAATCGTGTTACTAATTATATTTTTGGATTAAATGGTTTAGCATGAAAATATAATCTGGTTCCTTTATTTTACAGCAAACATTGACATAATGCAGTTTTCGCTTTGGATATTCTGTTTAAATACAAACATAAATTTATTTATGGTATTAAATTTTTCCCCCCATTTTCTTGACCCGTACAAAGATAAAGTACCCCGTGCATACAGCACCATGCCATGGAGACACATATAGGGGATGTAAAGCTAGGGTTCCACACATTCTCGATTTCGGCAAATTTTAAAGGTGATGTGATCAGCACCACGCTTCGACCGCCTTTACTCCACCCCCAGGTACCCATTTATTTCAGGCCGGGTGGACTCCAGGCCCGAAAAAATTCCGACCTTAGATCATTCAACCAGGGAATCGGACACGGTCTCCGCGTGGCAGTCAGACGCCATACAGATTAGAGCCCCGCGACTCTTCACTTAAAAAAAAACATTATAACAAACTAATAAAACTATCTGTTGTTTCAGGTGTATCCCCAGAAGCAGCACGGTGGTTCGTAAAGAGAAAAGTAGTGGGGGTTGGAATAGACGTCCCCTCTATCGACTACGGACAGGCAAAGTTATTCCCCACTCACCGCATCCTCCAAGAGGCGAACATCTATATCCTGGAAAACGTAGCCCTGAACAGTAGACACAATTGGAGAGTTCTGCAACCTCTTTTGAGGCTCGAATCATCATTTGAGGCTCGTCGTAGCCTTTTATGATGTATATTTTGAGGGCACAGAGTTGGCAACACTGTGGGCCCTTACTGTAGCCTTTTATGAGGGGGGTCTATTGCCCCCTGTTTACATCTGGCAACACTGCCGTAGATCCTTTGACAGTGTTGTTAACCTACTGGGTTTTTCACTGTAAACTTTCATCAAAGGGCCTGAGGGGTCCATGTACTCTTTATGTCTGGCAACACTGTTGGGGGCCTAGTGTTGGCGACCTGTGGGTTTTTACTGTAGCTTTTTATGAGGGGGACCTATTGTCCCCTTTTTATATTTGGCAACTCTATTGGATGTTCCTCCTTTAAGGCTTGGGTTTTGCCAACCCATCCGAAGAAAATTCCACTATATGATTTTTCACTGGCTAAGCTAACCTACAAATAGGAATTGGCAACACTGACGAGGCTCGAATTATCATTTGAGGCTCGAATCATTATTTGAGGCTCGAATCATTATTTGAGGCTCAAAATCATCATTTGATGCTCGTCGGTGTTGCCAACCCACTCTACAAAAATTCCACTATATGATATTTTGAAGCTTTTTACGGTGTATGTTAACCTCACAAGCAGTGTTGCCAACTCGGGGCGAGGCGTAGCCTTTTATGGTGTATGTTAACCCCACCAGCAGTGTTTCCAACTCGTCGTAGCCTTTCACGGTGTATAATTTTTAGCTTTTTATGCTGTACGAATACTGGAAGCTTGACAGTGACAACCAACAGAGTAGGTAAACCTACATCCAGGAACTGGCAACACTAGTTTCTGACAGTGAATTTGAAATAAAATATTAAACAAAATACATGAGTAAGCACTGTGAGTACAAATAGTACCAGTGTTATGCCCCCGACTCCAACTAGGCAACTGGGAGAAATAATTGTACAACAATTTGTACCTAATTGTACAATACTTGTACCTAATTGTACAACATACATATACACAGACATAAAAGAAAAAGCCTTCCCGTAACTTACTTCATGTACAATTTATATGATTTTACAACTGTGAAAAGAAAGCATATGTGTTCTGTATGCACACATTTATTCTTATTTTTCGAAGTTGAATGAAAGCACATGTTTTTACGTTCTCGTAATACTAACCTTGCTCCACTGATTTTAAATTGCTTCCATCCGCTTTTTTTTTTCTGTGTTATTTCCGTATGCACGCAATATTCGCTTTCAATAGTATAATAAAACACAGAAGGAGTGTTAGTATAGCAGGCTCCGAGTTTACAATTTATTAAATTAAACAATAATTTATGTAAGAATATACTTGTACTTACCGAACACAAAATAATAAAAGCACATGTGAATGTTTGCGTGTGTTCATGTTATATGACGACTGAGTAAAAAAATAATGTTGACTCCCCGAAAGATAAAGTTCCTAGTTCGACATCAGATGCATGCAAATTTTATGTTTTGCTCTCCAAAATCTTGATTTTATGTTTGTGCTATTTGTCATACAGCAGAGGAGGAGAAGAAAGAGGGGGAGAGGAGAAGAGGGGAGAGAGAGAGAGGAGGTACTATCAGCGCCATCTATTAGCAAACAATAGAAATAAAAAGTAGGTCAAACTTTTTCAACACCCAAACATTTTGAATGTCTTCGCTTAGTAATACGATCTAGCTGAAGACGTTTAAAAGAGTACTCTTAGTCGACGAAGCTAATTGCTAGGGCCCTTATATTACTAAAATATTCTTTAATTTGCATATTTCTCATACCGCCATATGTTGTTCTAGTTGACTTCTTCCAAAAAAATGCTAATTAGCGAGAGTTAATTAAGCAAGGCAAGTAAAAGAAGCAAAATAGAACAACATATGTGCCGGCGTGAGATATGTAAAAAATCGATTCAGAGGTGGATCGAATTAAAATTGGGGGATATTTTGCATTTTTTCCCTATAATGTACAAAACATTTACCGTACATAATCCTTTCCATTTACAACAGTATAAAATAAGAGGAATGTGTGACAATATCCATATTAATTAGGAAGGTATGTTGTATGCTAGGTTAGCTAATTGTGTCTTCTACAGCTTCACTGTATACAGGGAAGATGGAAAAAAAGAGCTCTACGGAAACTGACGCTCTTAACAATATTGTATGCCCGTGAAAATTATATATAAATAAGACTTAAGCGTATTATCTGCTTTCATATCAGATTTTGCCAACCTGTAAGCTGTAGTGTTTAGGTGACAAGCGACCTGCTCAAATATGATACTGTTGACAATATTGTACGCCCGTGAAAATTATATATAAATAAAACTTAAGCGTATTATCTGCTTTCATATCAGATTTTGCCAACCTGTAAGCTGTAGTGTTTAGGTGACAAGCGACCTGCTCAAATATGATACTGTTGACAATATTGTATGCTCGTGAAAATTATATATAAATAAGACTTAAGCGTATTATCTGCTTTCATATCAGATTTTGCCAACCTGTAAGCTGTAGTGTTTAGGTGACAAGCGACCTGCTCAAATATGATACTGTTGACAATATTGTACGCTCGTGAAAATTATATATAAATAAGACTTAAGCGTATTATCTGCTTTCATATCAGATTTTGCCAACCTGTAAGCTGTAGTGTGTAGCAACAAGTTATTACGTAATATAATGATGTCATATCAGTCGTGTTGTTTTCTGATTGGCTTAGTGTCTCGAGTAAAAAAACAGAAATTTTGATTGGCTAATAATTTATATGTGGTGTTTTCTGATTAGTTTAAGTAAGCAAGATTTCTATTGGCTGTCTAAATCTATATAAGCCGGAGCACAGCGCTAATTTCTCACCTTTGCTGGATTGGCAGAGGAACCCACATAGCGAGGGATAGAACCTGAACGGGCTCCACCAAAGTATAGGAGACTAGAAGCATATAATTTAGCGGAAAAACCCAAGTAAGGTCATAGAGAATATTTTAAAAATAGATTTTTTTTTAAAAAAAAGTTAACAATTATATTTTGTATTGCACAGCATTGGGTATTAAATAACATACCCCCAAAAAATCTCTGCATTATGCGTTCTGTAAAAAATTGCCCTACGTGCCAAACTGCTGTGTCAAGTAAAAATTTTCAAAGACACTGTCGTACTTGTGTGCCGGAAAAGCGAATATGTGCGACCAAACTGTGCTCTAAGTGTGAAAAAAATATTACTATTGCCAACTTCAAGCGACACCAGCTTACTTGCAAGAGCACTGGAACATCTCTACCGCAACCTTCCAAGCGAAAGGTAGAAGTAACCTCCCTCGATGCATCGCCACCTGCCAAACGCGTCAAGCTGGCGAAGAAAGCAGACCGGTTTGCGTTTGAGCATTTATTAGAAGACTTTGACATAACATCAGACAGCTTCTGCGATGTGCGTAGTTTTCTGGGGAGCGAGCGAGCTAAGATAATATCCATCCTCAACGATGCATTGGCCACATACTCCACTAAATTCTATGCTGTGCTATGCTGCAAGTATAAGAAACCGTCTGATAAAATATATAAATTCTTCCATGCCACAAAAGCAAAAACACTGCATCAGGCAGATGTCACTGACCTCGACAGCATCTACGACAAGTTTGTCGAGGAACTTGTGGCAAAGCACGAGGAGCATCAGGCTAAAGGCTCGGGCGGTTCGCTGTGTGGCGACCCCCACGAACTTTGTCTGACACTTAACAAGTTCCTGCCACTGGCAGGGTCTAGCTATATTGCCCTGCCACCCGAGGTTGAAGCAAGGAAAGCTGTTCTGAATATTCAGAACAAAGACACCAAATGCTTCCTCTGGTCGGTGCTGGCAGCATTGCACCCTATACCTCGGGAAAACAGTCCACACCGTGTTGCACACTACAAGCAGTATGAGTCGGAACTGGAGGATGCAATGGCCGAGATTGCCTACCCTGTAGAAGTCTCGCATATTTGCAAGTTTGAGGTTCGTGCTCGTGACTTGTTGGGCCTACAATTAGCCATCAATGTTTACGGTCTCACCGAGGCAAACATCGTCTACCCTATTCGGGTAAGTGATGTAGATGATGATAGTGCACAGCAAATTGACCTTCTTCTTATCAAGAATAACACCTGCCACCATTATACGCTTATTCGCTCTCTTTCCAGACTTGTTTCAAATCAGAAAAATAGACATAATGGTCATATCGTGGTGTGTCGCAGGTGCTTGTCTACTTTCGACAACCGAAACCATTATAAATTCAAACACTCTCGAGGACCCAACATTGCTGCTGAGAAGCTAGCTCGCCACATGCTCTACTGTGGTACCAACAAGCCTGCACGAACTATCCTGCCCGAACCTGGTGCAGTAGAGTGTTTTCGCATGCACAGTGCTATGGTGAAGCATCCTGCCTATATTGTAGCAGACTTCGAGGCCTTTCTTGAACCTCTGTCTAACTGCCATCCCAACCCCGAAACATCCTCTACTATTCCTTTCCAAATCCACGAGGCCTCGAGTTACTCCTATGTTGTGGTGTGGCGAGACCAACATATTGCCTCCGAGCCCTATGTGTATCGCGGTCCCGACCCGGTCAAACACTTCGTGGAGAGAATGCAACAGGAAGGCATCAAGATAGGGAAGGTGCTGTTGGCCCTCAAGCCCATGCTGCCTCTGTCTCCGGAAGACAAGCATCAGCACGAAATGGCTCTAAATTGTCCTGTTTGCAACTCAGTCTTCAATGACGATAACAAAAATGTCCACCACCATGACCATTATGGGACCGGAAGCTACATTGGCCCGTGGTGCAACAGGTGTAACTTGAGAGCCAGGGACCCGCGCTTCATACCGGTTTTTTTTCACAATGGCTCGGGATATGATTTCCATCACTTGGTCACACATCTAGGGTACGACAATGCAAGAATCAATGTCCTGGCACAAAACGAGGAGCGTTATATTAGCGTCAGCAAGTGGGTGCCGATCCCCGACTCAAAAAGCAGGAGCATCGAGCTTCGGTTCCTCGACTCTCTAAGGTTCCTCCAGGCAAGCCTGGATGCTCTTGCTGGGAAGCTCAGAGACGACCAACTAGCCATTACCACATCAAATTTCCCGAACTTAGATGTCGCACTCATCAGACGTAAAGGGGTCTACCCCTACGAATACGTCACCGACACTTCCAAGTTCGAAGAAGAGTTGCTGCCTCCCCAGGATAAGTTCTACAGCCAGCTGAGAGGTTCAGGTATTACCGACGAGGAGTACAAGCATGCTCAGTCTATGTGGGTCAAGTTGGGTTGCCGAACTTTTGGTGATTACCACGATGCATACCTGAAGCTTGATGTGACGCTTCTTGCCGATGTGTTCCAGGCGTTTCGGGCGACTGCAATAAACATTTACAACCTGGACCCTGTATATTTTTACAGCCTTCCTGGACTGGCATGGTCGGCCATGCTCCTGCTGACTAAAATTAAACTTTCACTTATCTCCGATATTGATATCATGCTTTTCATCGAGAGAGCTATCCGGGGCGGCATGGTCCAAGTGTCGCAACGCTTCGCACACGCCAACAATCACCACATGGCCACTGGTTACGACCCCTACCAACCATCAAGCTACATCATGTACACTGATGTGAATAATCTTTACGGGCACTCCATGATGCAGCCACTCCCAACAGGACAGTTTGAGTGGGTTGATCCTTTATACCACGACATCGAAAAAGAGTGCGACAAGTTTGGGTTTTTTGCCGAGGTGGACCTTGACTTCCCCGAGAAGCTGCAGGATACATTCTGTGACCTTTCGCCTGCTCCGGAATTCAAGTGTCCACCTGGCTCGGATCAACCGAAGCTCGTCATGGACTTGGAGCCCAAAAAGCGTTATGTGCTACACTACCGGAACCTCCAGTGGTTAATGCAGCAAGGGGTCTC
This sequence comes from Lepisma saccharinum, assembly GCF_977018435.1. Taxonomy (NCBI): domain Eukaryota; kingdom Metazoa; phylum Arthropoda; class Insecta; order Zygentoma; family Lepismatidae; genus Lepisma; species Lepisma saccharinum. The sequence continues at coordinate 16,304,221 of NC_139229.1, forward strand.
GGTCAAAGCAGTTTACCACGTGCTCTTGTTCAGGCAGTCTCCATGGTTGAAGCCGTACATTAAACTGAACACCAAACATCGCACTGCTGCCACTTCGGAACTTGATCGCGATTTTTTCAAATTAATGAACAATGCAGTATTTGGGAAGACCATGGAGAATGTGCGAAATCGCGTTGATGTGAGGTTGGTGACGAAGAAAACACAGTGTCGTCGACTTGTTGCAAGCCCGCTGTTCAGGTCTCGAACAATTTACAACGAACAGATGTCTCTGATTCACATGAACCGGGGCGAGGTGCTACTCAACAAGCCCATCTATGTGGGAGCTGCAGTTTTGGATCTGAGCAAGTTGTGCATGTTCGAGACATATTACGACATACTACGTGCACACTACAACCACAATATCTCGCTCCTCTACACAGACACAGACAGCTTGGTGTACCATGTTCGCACGGCCGATGCGTATGGTGATATAGCGAAAGTTCCAGCTCTTGTCAAGCTCTTCGACACATCAGGCTATCCCCAGCCGAACCAGTACGGCATCCTGCCCCGAAACAAAAAAGAGCCCGGCAAACTCAAGGACGAGAAAGACGGGAATGTGATTGTGGAGTTTGCTGGACTTCGTGCCAAAGCCTATGCGATCCGGGCTGAGGGTTCTGTAACAAAAAAGGCAAAGGGTGTAAGCAGGCAAGTGGTTCGGGATCACCTCAAGTTTGAGGATTACCTCGAGTGCCTCAGAACAAAATCGCCTCTTCTACAAAAAGAGCATCGTATCCAAAGCGTCGATCATGTGCTTACAACTAATATTGTCAGGAAAGTTGCTCTGGATGCACACGACGACAAGAGGTGTATTCTTGAATGTGGGGTCCATACACTTCCGTGGGGCCACTATCGCCTCCAAACTAGTAAGGCCTGCCCAGAGTGTAACAAAAAAGGCAAAGGGTGTAAGCAGGCAAGTGGTTTGGGAGCACCTCAAGTTTGAGGATTACCTCGAGTGCCTCAGAACAAAATCGCCTCTTCTACAAAAAGAGCATCGTATCCAAAGCGTCGATCATGTGCTTACAACTAATATTGTCAGGAAAGTTGCTCTGGATGCACACGACGACAAGAGGTGTATTCTTGAATGTGGGGTCCATACACTTCCGTGGGGCCACTATCGCCTCCAAACTAGTAAGGCCTGCCCAGAGTGTAACAAAAAGTAATAGGCAATGCGAAAAGAAAAAAAAAACAATTTTAATTTACTTCCACTTCCTCGATTACATGCATGCATGGCACAGCAAAATTAAACTTCTGGAAACTGCTAATTGCAATTTGTACTTATATATATAAAATTCCACATTTCTTATTGTGTGCTATTTTTTTTATTTATTTAAAACTGTTCAGTCACTCTTTCATTCTTGACGTCATACACAAATGTTTTCTCTGCAATAAGAATGACACTGCACAGAGTATCTGCAGGCAAGGCGTCGTGGAACTCGCATACAATCTTGATGTTGGTACGATCGTTAACAACCACCTGTTTTCTTTTAGATGTGTTGATGACAAACATGGGTCTGCGAGCTATGAACTCGTCGGGGTTGTAGTACACGTCCACATTGCCGGAGGTCACTCTCTTGTAAGCTGTGTACGCCTCGTAAAGTTTCAGGTAATCGTTGTTCGTAATGTTTAAGTTATAATTCTCGCGTGGAAAAACTTCATTCCTTCCATTTTTGAGGTAAACATTCTTAATTTTGCAATTATCAAACTGGCTAGAATCTTTCTCTTGGTTATTATCTTTCCCCGTCTGGAAGAGCACGACCGCAAACTCAGGCATATCGTACCGGATGCTGTTGAACTGCGTAGTAACATCAAATTCAAAATGGCTGCCGGAAGCAGGTTTCTGCACACACTGGTAACCGTAAAATTGGATGGGTACTTGGGGGTTCTTCAAAATGTCGGCTTTGTACTTGAGACCGTAGTTAGATTCGTATTCCACCACAGGCATGCGCAGCTCCATGAACTGGATGACGCACTTGGCTGCGTCGGGTAGTGTGTTGGCAAGTGCTGCACCGTCTGCACCCAAGGTGCTGTAACGCATCAGCACATCGTTGTCGTTGGCGCTTCTGCGAAAAGTGACGCGCAAGCCACCCTTCCACATAATCTCCGTGTAGTCGGAGAAGAAGCCTGGAAGCAAGCGCATGGGAAACAGTATTGTGTGGCTTCGAGTTTTGATTTTTGTATCTGCTTCGAATCCCCCTGCCTGGTAGTATGCTGCATCGGTCTTGGAGAGTTTCAGTGTTCCCACAGCTGTAGAAGTAATCCCAGGGTAGTCAACCCTATCGATGACGGTGCCATGCTTTCTAACTTCCACTTGCGAGAACAGATGCGGCACAAAATTGTCCACAAGTCTTAAATTTGCATTGGCGTGGAATGCTTCGCCGTTGTCTCTCTTCACCACATCAAACTTGATATACAAATCAGCTCTGTGAGGGTGAATGAACCCATCCCCAACGTCCACATCGTATTCGATCTCCCTGTTCGGCTCGTTCAAATTGGCGAACGTGCGGCGATTGGGTGGGAAAGATTGCAACTCGTAACTTTCGATTTGCTCCATGATTGTTATTTATTATACGTTAATCTCCACGACGGCGGTGGTAGTAGCTCCGGCAAAATTCACCACCTCATTTTTTTCGTTTGTCACTGCCAATTCTATGTTGTCTATGCGATTACGAGATATAGGGAAGTATATCGGTGGTGAGGGTGTGTAGATAATCGGTTCCATGAATTCAGAGTTTGGTTTGAACGTAGCGATGATACCTGTTTGCTTGTGGCTGCCTGGGATACCATCCGAGGATTTGGTGATCATGCCTTCTGCCACATTGCAATGTATGTTCAGAGTCTCGATGGCTAGAAATTTAGGAATGTTGGCACCGATGTGCTTGATGCCAGGTTCGAGCTTTGTGTTGTTCTCGAATCCCAGAAGCTCTCCAACAGTGCCTAGGTCTACTGTTTCCGTAGCAGACACAATTTCAACTCTGTGAGTTACAGAATTTTGAGATAGCAGTATATTTCTTGGCAATTGGGCTTGCAAGGTAGACAGATTGTACTGTCCTGGCGTGATAACTATTTTTTCATTTCCAACAGTAATTTTGTTATTGTGCTCCGTGACATTGGGTATTAGGTACATGCTGTAGAATGCACGAAGAGCAATAGATTTAGGATAGATGATGTCGTCATGCAACGCGAGTTTCAAGACCGAAGTCTCGCTGGTGAGATGGAACACTCCCATGGTGTTTTAGGTACCACAATGCTTTCTGAAAATGTTCCACCGACGGGTTATTTATTTTAGACATGTATGCGAGAACAGAAAGGCATAGGTGGCCGCAGTTAACATCGGTGAAACCCTGGATGCGTTTGTCATTGTAGTAGAGGTTGGCAACACTGAGATACTTCACCAACCTGGCAGGCGGTGTGCCACCGAACGAATCGAAAACAAATGCATTGTTATCGTTAATTTTGAGGTAGCATATCCAATGTGTACCAGGATTTTTGTAACTGTCCAGGTTGACCACGCCATACTCCTTTTTCTTCACAGCAGAGGGTAGAGAATCGGACATGAAAACACCCCTGAAGTTCCTTATTCCCAACAGTTCGATCAGAGATTCAATATCGAAGTTGGACAGGGCTTTTTCTTTTTTTTATATTTCTTCAAAGCATCGAGGTTGCTTTTTTGCTTTTTGGTCACACCTTTCCCCTTCTTCTCCATAGCCAGGTTGTGACGTTTCTGTTCTTCCAGCTCGGCCTTGTTCTTCTTTGCATCGATGACGGTTTTGGCGATAGCGGCACTGCCTCCAGCCAAGCTGCCCACTGCACCCAAAGCTGCCAAGATGGCCGGAATGCTGAATATGAAACCTCCAATCTTCTGCTGCTTCCGCGAATGCTGCAACTTTTTCAATTGTGGAGTGCTGAGCAGCAATTTCATTCCGTGTCCTTTGGACAAGCATGGACGTTTCTTCTCGAGTTGTTTCTTGGTGAGTAACCCATCGAGGGCACCCAGCGTTTTCAGATTCGAATATGGTATCTGGTACACGACGCCCTTGGGCTTCATGATGTATTTTTTTTTTTTACGATATGTTATTTTATATATGTTCCGAGATTTTTTGTTTCCCTCTCGTATAATTTTTTTACGGCATATTATTTATATATACTACGCAACCGTTAAACAAATTCTATTATGTGCTTTGTTTTCTTACCAAGAAGTTCTTTTGTCCCCTTGTACACGATTCGAGTTTTACTCTCGATTAAAATAGATAGCTTCTCGTCGGATAACATGCTAGCGTATCGATCTGGTAAAAATAGACTGTATTGTCCGTTGAGCAACAGACGTACTTTGGGACCATACTGGGTTGCAACAATTGAACCGGAAGTTATTGCGTAAGGTTTGTCCACTTCCAATTCTTGAATTTTTATATATTCGACTGACAAATTTAGCATTTGTTTTAATGCCTGGACGTCACTAATTTTTTCACTCATATCGAAGAAACATTTTTTTTTGGTCTCGTAGATTTTTTTACAGTGTGTTATTTATAGAAAAAAGTTTCGGCATTGCCTAATGCGATGAGGTGATCGATGATCCTACTGGTTTCTGCATTTGAAGCGTACCAGTCGTCTGTATATCGTCTCCTCCCCTGTCTCCACTCGTGAAGTTCGTCCATCATATCAGCCAATTTTTCATCAGCAGCCCGAAAAAAAGCATAGGGAGAAGAAGAAGATTTCACACTGCTTATTTTTCTCAGATGATCCAGAAGTAGCATTTCACAGGGCAAGCGAAATTGTGGTGTTATTTTAACTAAATCAATAAGCTTTTTAATATTCTTGTGACTATCGTCGAAGGTAAATGTAAATATTTTGCATAACACTTCAGTTGGTAAGTCTGTTATATGCGTAGACATTTTTTTTGCTAAATTTTTCTCTCTGTAATCCGTGTGTTATTTAATTACAGCCCCCACCCCAATTTTTGTTTTGTGTTCATGGCAATGGTCGTACCCAATGCTGCAACCCGTTCACCCAGCGAGGCGTCTCTGCTAACAAGTCTCCCGAACGCAGCATGCTCCAACATTCTGTCTGCATCGTGACGCGTGTCGAGATCAGTGTGAGTATTGTAAGCAATGTCGTGATCCTTGCATGCTGCGTTCAATGGGTTCACTCCCTTGTCTCCTCTCTCCAGTCGTCGTTCGAGTTTGGTACCCGGTCCGCAGTACTGGTAACCTGGCAGGTGCATCTCGAAGGGTAGCTTGTTGATGATGTCGTTCACGAGACCTCGACCCTCGGCCACATTCCAGAATTTGGGAGGCAGGGTGTTGATGATTTTGATAAGGTAACCTATACCTTTGTTGTCGTTGACAATGAAGTTGCTAAGCTTGGTGCTAATCATGTCCATGATGCCCACCTTCTCGTTGTGAAAGTTGCGATTACCTGCATTCTCTTCACCTGCGATAACCAGCAATCGATCTACAAGCTTTCTTACGTCGTCTACCCAAACAAACTCTTTAGGTAGGGTATTGTAGAGTTTGACACCGCTGCCAGTTTTAATTTGGTTCCATATTGGCTTGATGAGGTTCCTGTATTTTTCTCCACTGCTTGATTTTACGCGATTCTGTGTTGCATCGATGTTTTGGTACAGGGCATCCGTCATGATTAAAATTTCTGTGTAACTTTGGTAATCCTCGTCTGTATAATCTTTAGGTTGCTTTTTGGTGATAAGTTCCCACAGGCCCACAGTGCCAGGATACCTAGTCCAGCTGTTCTTCTCGCCCAAATTAATTTTCACGTCGTCACCTTCGAACGTGACTTTCGATTTCCCAATTTTCCAAACCACACCCTCGTTAGGTTCCACAGAGGGGTACAATCCAAACACCTCGTCCTTTTCAAATTTCCCGGTGCTCAGGTAATCTCTCGCCAACGGACCTAATTCAACTACCTTGTCCGAAAAGGTACTGCCTAGAACCTGACGTCTCAGAGGTGCAGCTCCAAGTTCGAACGGGGTAGTGTGAATACTGGATATCGGTGTAGGCACAGCATAATTTCGAGCAGCAAGTGGCACGAGCTCGTTGATTAAATCTTTGTTTTGCTCGGTAACATCTTTGATGTCTTTACCTAGTCCACTTATAGCATCGATGATAGGTTGGTCCTGTCGCTTTTTCTCTTCGTAAATTCCGCGATTCTCTGATTTCCAACCCCTGAAGCGTTTGGCCAGGTAGTCGCGCAGCTTCAGGTTGTCGTCTGCGAGTTTGCGTTTCATCATTTGTTATTTATAATACGTCAAGACGTTTCTTGTAACGTCGCAACGTTTAGAAAATTGTTAATTTTGTTTCTGTACTTTCCGTTATTAGGTTTCCTCGTCATGTCTATTGTGGCAAATCCGAAATCATCTTGGTTCCAGCATGAAGAGCAAAATTTAGAAAACTGATTGAAGTTCATGTCCCCGCCTACATAATCATCGTAGGCGTGTTTTAAATTGGTGTGGTCTTGACGAAACAAGCAAATAAAATTAGCATTGTCTCGGAGAAGCTGCTTGGGAATTTTGGAGAAGGTCTGAGCAAGGTAGAAGCAGTCTATGCCTCTGTGCCGCCCCTGAGTAAAAAAATTGCGAATCTCGTTCTGGTTCTCCAAAATCACATCGTCGAAGACCACCACCGAATTTTCATGGCAGCAGTCTAGTGGCATTACTTCGGAGGCAAAGGTAGCTATGCTCAGCCCTTCGTACAGTTTTGTCAGCTGTTGATATTTTGCTTGCTCCAAACTTTTGGAAAAAAACATACAAGTGCCTGTTCTTCCAATCTAACCAGTCGGGAGCAAGAAGAAAATTATCAATAAGTAAAGTTGTTTTCCCACACCCTGAAGGTCCGACAATAAGGCTGCGAATGTTGTCCGGCAACAATTCGCCGTTTTTCCTAGCCTGACACTCCGAGGGAAAATCTGGCAGTCGTCTCTCCACATCCCAAGCACCTGTTACACAATCACTTCGTTTGCGTCGATCCAACTTTTTTCCTCGAGTCCCAACCATTTCACCAACAGTTTGTCACCTTTTCTACGTAATACTTTTTCGATAAGATACGTATTGGGGTATTTTGTTTTGGAGAGTTCCTCCTCGTAGAATCGCCCTTTCAAAATTTCGTCGCGATTATCTTTTATTATATACGTGTGACGGTTACCGGGTAACAATCGAGCAACGGTGAAAAGTTCTGTACTCCAGTTTTTGGTAAAGACTTTTTCAAACATGCGCTTAAATTTACTAATTCTTACTTGGTCTCCAATTTTGAATTTCGGTTTTTTGTTAGTGGGCCGGTACTTGGGGCAATAAACAGTAGAGATCAGTCGTGCCTCATCAGACTTGCTGACATCGGCAGGCTTCATGCGTATCGTGCTATGCAAACTGTGATTATAGTCGTTTACGAGTTTCTGAAGTACGTCTACCCACTTGTGGTTACCTTGAAGCGTAAATCGTTTCCACATGCGTGTTTTGAGAGTACGGTTAAAACGTTCTACTACGCTGGCTTTGATGTGACTGAAAGTCGAGTAATGTTGAATATTTTGCTTCTGAACAAACTGTTGAAATATCGAGTTGTAAAATTCTTTTCCGTTATCCGTTTGAAGAAATCGAGGTCGCCTGCCACTTTCATTGAAAATAGTTTTGAATGCTTCCATTACGCACACACCTGTTTTAGCCTTGAGGGGCAAAGCCCACGCAAATTTTGAAAATGTATCTATAACAGTAAGAAGATACTTGTATCCTTTATTGATTTTATGTAAATTTTTTAGGTTGCCGCTACTCATTTCCACAAGGTCAGCCTGCCAAAGGTCATCCACGCCTTTGGTCACCACCGCCAGTCGTTTGTAGTTTCGTCGTGCAGGTTTATGAAGCTCGTTCACGATACCCTGCCTAGACATGGCGCGAAAATAAGAATATAGCCTGGATGGGATTTCTGGCTGCAGACAATGCTGGGTTTTCTATGTACAGCTTGTCACCTATTTCTATGTCGATAATTTGAGTGGCATCTTCGGCATAGGCAGTCTCGCGACTTTCGGGGTGTGTGAAATCGACCAGCTCAACTCCTCTTATTTTAGGCTCATCGCCAATGTTCGTCACGGTCATGATTGGGTAGTGGGTTGCGTGAGGCAAAGACCAGTAGGAAACCTTGACGAACTGAAGTGTGCCAGCGAGGAAAAATTGATGATAGGCTTTTGCAGGAGTCAACATGTAGAGTTTGTAACCTGGATTGAAAGGGGAGGAGAACTCTCTGTTTGGTATGCTGTACAGTTCGATGACAATCGTAGACTTGAGATTGTCGATGCTGGCATTTAGAGTGTTTACGTTGGTTCGAACCTCAGTCTCCACATCCTCCAATCTGCCATTCACCGATTCCAGGTGTTCCTCGATAGCATGAACAACAGTGTCGTAGTTTGGTTTGATCTTTACATCGACAATAAGGCTCTTGAATTTTTCATTTAAGTCATGTAGTTGGGTGCTGAAATTAGCTATAGTCGATTCCTGACTTGCCTCGATACTCCCAATTTGCTCTTTCACGCTGGCAATAATCTGCTGCAGGCTTTCTACAAGCGTCAACTTGGAGCTCTGTATTACAAGGTCGTGGACCTGGGTTCTAATTTCCGCAAACAATTCATGCAGCTCGGTGATGTTCTGGTTGGTAGGTAAAGTCGCGACAGACCCCCGTATCGATTCAATTTCGGATTGGATGTTTTTGATGTCGTCGGATTTGAGTATTCGGTTGAGAGTTCTCTTCACGCTTTTCAGTTCCTGAGAGGTAGGCAGGGTGGCCACCGTGTTTTGGAGCGATTCCAAAGCTTTTTTCACCGCGTCCAACTCGGAGGCATCGGCAGCAGCACGTATGCCTTCTTGCAGTTGCGTTATGTCATCCTGGGTTGGGGTAGATTGTTGCAGGGTTTCCAACTTAGTCTGTATGTCGTCGATCAAGTGATGGAAATGAGACAACTCGGATTCTGCATTCAGATTTTCCAGTTTGGCGATTTGCTGTTGAACATTGGCCAGTGTATCTCTGATGCCCGGCAGTTTGGTTTCCAGCTCATCGTGAACGTTCGCCAGATCATTTCTAATGACAGCAAGAGCATCCTCAATATGGGTTATGGTGCCTTGCAGCTTCCCGAAATCCTCGTAGGTCTCAAGTTGGAGTTTGATGTTGGCCACGCTACGGGCAATGGCGTTCAGTTCGCTGGACGACGGTAGATTGTTGATAAAATCCTCCAGCGTTTGGAGTTTAGTTTTTACTTCGTCGATGGCCGCCTGCAAAGCATCCGTTTGAAGCTCAGCCTTGATGCTTTTCAACGTAGGGATTTCGAAAGATTGAAACTGTTCGCGCAATTTAGCAATACTAGCGTTCACGCGATCGTAGTCGCCTTGTGTTTTAATGCTTTGGATGATAGTTTGCAGTTCGGTCTGGATGTTGCTTGTTTGATCCTGCAAGCGTTGTTTCAGCTGTTCAACGTCTGAGGTTTGCGTTTGTTGCAGCTTCAGAAGTTCGTTCTGCAGATTGCCCACACTCAGTGCCAGCTTGTCGAGATTGTCTATCGACGCGAGGTCGGTGTATTTTTGCAGCAGCGATTTTAGCTCTGCATCAATCTTGAGTACAGGGTCCAAGCACTGAGACTGCAAGCTGGCTATCTCGGACTGGAGGCTGGAGTTGAGCGTGGACTGGAGGGCCTGCAGATCGCTTCGCAGCTTCTTGACCCTGACGTCGAGCATGAGAAGCTCGTCGCCATGGTCGTCGCGTTTCGTATGGCCAAAAATATCGTTAGGCATTATTGTTATTTATTATAGGATAGCTAATTTTCATTTCTATGAAAAAAGGGATGAGTTTGTCGTAGTCGTCCAAGAGCTCTATGTACAGGCGATCGCCAGCAGATACATCGTACGTGGTGGTACTGTTCATCCTATCGTGTTTGATGCGATAGATGTTCTTGCCGGAGGAAATTTTGGCCTCTCCTTTATTCTCGGGATTCATGTCAAACTGCAGTTTGCCGGAGATGGGGAATTGGTAATAATTCAAGTTGTTGAATATTTAGAAAGTCTTGCCCACATCCTCGTCGTACTGGGTCAGGATGCTATTCAAGTGTATAATCAACAAACCGTTGAGTTTAGATAATAGGGAGGGTAACAGGTCCCAGCTTGCAGGTGGCGATGGTGCGCTTTGGGCGGATACCTCCATAGCCTGCTTCCTGAAGCCAAACAGGTTCATAGGCATTGTTATTTTATTTTATATTTAGCGATTCGTTTCGAGCAAGCCAATTTCAGCGTTGGTAAAGCAAAGCCCTTTTTCTTTACCCCCTACGCAAACATAAAGCATGCCGGGGAAGGAGGGAGTAGCATATGTTTGCTTCGTACAAAAAAAAATTAGGTTAAGTTAACCTCTCTCCGAGAACTGACCCCGAGCGCCCATTTTCAGCGAGCGCCATTTCAGCGAGCGCCATTTCAGCGAGTTTAGTGTTTTGTAGAGCGAGTTGGCAACACTGCCAGTGAGGTTAACATACATTATCAAAGGCACATCGTGAAAGGCTACGTTTTGTTCGGGCACACGTACACTCACACACACACAAAAAGCTAAAAAAATTATATACCGTGAAAGGCTACGACGAGTTGGAAACACTGCTGGTGGGGTTAACATACACCATAAAAGGCTACGCCTCGCCCCGAGTTGGCAACACTGCTTGTGAGGTTAACATACACCGTAAAAGGCTTCAAAATATCATATAGTGGAATTTTTGTAGAGTGGGTTGGCAACACCGACGAGCATCAAATGATGATTTTGAGCCTCAAATAATGATTCGAGCCTCAAATAATGATTCGAGCCTCAAATGATAATTCGAGCCTCGTCAGTGTTGCCAATTCCTATTTGTAGGTTAGCTTAGCCAGTGAAAAATCATATAGTGGAATTTTCTTCGGATGGGTTGGCAAAACCCAAGCCTTAAAGGAGGAACATCCAATAGAGTTGCCAAATATAAAAAGGGGACAATAGGTCCCCCTCATAAAAAGCTACAGTAAAAACCCACAGGTCGCCAACACTAGGCCCCCAACAGTGTTGCCAGACATAAAGAGTACATGGACCCCTCAGGCCCTTTGATGAAAGTTTACAGTGAAAAACCCAGTAGGTTAACAACACTGTCAAAGGATCTACGGCCGTGTTGCCAGATGTAAACAGGGGGCAATAGACCCCCCTCATAAAAGGCTACAGTAAGGGCCCACAGTGTTGCCAACTCTGTGCCCTCAAAATATACATCATAAAAGGCTACGACGAGCCTCAAATGATGATTCGAGCCTCAAAAGAGGTTGCAGAACTCTCCAATTGTGTCTACTCTGAACTATGCAGATGACGTTCCTCCAACGGGTTTCACCCTCCTTGTCCTCCCCATGAAGATAGAGGAAGGGACGGGGGCGCCCATGAGGCTGATAGCAACGGATCTCACCCATTGAGCTGCATCTGCCGTGGGGAAGACATTTACTGTGTTTAACATCTCGCTGTACACAATCTTAAAATTACCTACAATTGCATTTAACCAAGTATACTCTGAAGAAAATAATCGAAAAAAAACCTTGTTCTGCTCTTGTTATTTTGGTAAAATTATTCTTTGTAGTGCAACAAAAAGAATTTCCTTCCTTTGAATAAATTGTTCAACTAGTAAGCATTTTGTTGCGCAACACTTTGTAGTATAACAAAATGTTTTCTTGTTTTGAAGAAATTGTTCATCTATTAAAAATTTTGTTGCTCTACGAAGAACAATCTGAAAGCAACACACAGAAAATCAATTCTCTAGTGCATACATGTGAATTTCGAGTCACCATTCGTCACTTGCCTCCTTGCTTCTTAGAACTGAATACAAAACTATCACAAAACTTTTAATATCATATTCAATTATATACACTTTAGAAACACATTAAAGCTAGAAATGAAACTTTGTTTACATTTGTTGCGCCACAAAGACTATTTTTGGAAATAAAATTTACACACAAAGAAAGCATTTCTCCAGTACACACGTGTCAATCCTAAGTCACCATTCGTCAGCTGAGAAAGCAGTAGACTGTTTTCATGAATTATAATTTCACAAATTTTCATAAATAACTAGCATAATGGACACGAAAAGATACAAAAAAATATTTGGGGGCAACTCCAATGTCACATTCTTAGGATTTTACAAATCTTCATGCAGATTCCAAACAAAACACACTGTACTGACCAAAGATGTATCAAATTGGCGGTTCCAATTCACTAACACTTCTCCAGAAGTGTTCATGAATTTAAAGTTGTTTCTGGTACTTTCTTATGCCATTGTTCTACTTTTTGGATGCGAATGTCTGAGCTATTTGTTTCTTCTGTTCTTCCCGTTTTTTTTTCAATTTTGCAAGGCCGAATGGTTTATATTGCTGCTTCTTCATTATTATATATCTATATTCTATATTTTGAGCGTGCATTTTCTCTACATTTTTCTTGGGCAGCTTTTAACACACTGCATCTTCTGAATCTATGTTTCCAAGTTCTTTTTATCTTCCTTCTGCTTCTGCAAAAAAAATCTTCCTTAGTCCGATTTTCTTCTGCCTTCTCTTTTGCAACAATACCCTCCTATGATGTCTTCACTTATGGTTTTACTTAGAAACGATTCAATTCCAGAAACGATATTCTTCATTGCCGTCATTGGACTGCTGGTCTTCATTTGTTTTTCTTTCTTCTGTGATGAGTATTTTGAAGACATTGTTCATCTAGTAAACATTTTTACTTGCGCTGCAAGGACCTTTTTTTTTTAATTCAGTTCACACACAAAAGGATTTTACTAGTACACAGATGTCAAATCTCAGTCAATATTCCTCACCTAATAAACAAAGTACACAATTATTGAAAAATTTCATGCTGCCTCGTTGTTTCTTAGTACTGAATACAAAAATGTAACAAAACGTTTGTTTATCATACTCGATTCTAAACAAAAAATGGAAATCCTGTTTCCAAGGACATTTCTTTTACTCTTTACTTGAACAATTTGTTTACAATAATAAAACATTTTATTGTGGTACATAGAATATTCCTCAAAGTAAGGTTCCCATTGTTGGGGTACTTTACAGAAGTTTGTTTAGGGTGAAAAATTAGGGAAATTCACAAAAATGTAATTTTTAATTTAATGTTGCAATTATATTTAACCAATTTAACTAAAACTAATAAGAATTCAAGTAGGAGACAAGCAAGAAGATATAAAGCAAATTGAAAGAATGCAATGGGTGAATTAATACAAATAAGTTTATTAAGACAATATGCGCATTGTTCTTGTAAATATTGCTGTGGTCATAATCTCATGGTTGGTAGACTTGAAATGAATATGTAAAATACTTCTTTCTTGAGGTTGTCTTGAGCATAAAATGTATATAGCCTAATATAATATAATTCGTATATTGAGGCTATTGTTTCTTAATTTTCAAGGTAACTTTGCTAAAAATTTGATTATTTCTATTTTAATATTCAGTCTTGCATTTCTTGTTTTTAAGAATTCTTTCCCGCCCTTGGAACTGGCGTATTACTCATGATTAGGGCTCGGGCAGTTATGCACTAAAAAAAACGCAAAATATGCACTAAAAAGTGTAAAATATGCACTTAAATATGAACTTTAAAAACATGTTTAATTTATAAATGCTGTATATTACAAACTATGAAAGATTACATTCCAGACAATGAATATGCATTATTCTGAATGCTCAATTGCTACACATACTTTTTTCCAATTAATATGGTTCTGCGTTAAATGAAACACAATACATTACAGATCAAGATCATGATTGCATTTGAAAACAATATGATGTCTCAAATTTTCGAACTTGAAACTCCTGTTTTCAGCTAGAATAGTCTTATATTCAGAAAACACACGTTCCACTTCAATTCATAAGTATTACCTACCAAGTTGACCATCACCATGCTTGTTCTGTATGTTTTATGGAATGATATATTCATCAATTGAAACAAAATATCAAGCAAGCAGTTGAAATCCTGTAGTCCTTACATCCACGTAGGGTCCAAGAGAAAATTTAATGAAAACAGTCGTAGACAATTTGTCAAGTAGTAGCCTACTTGTGCATCCCGCTGTGCACTGAACACACTACACTGTCTGGTATTGTTCACATCTGCAAATTCGATTGCAAATTCTAATATAATAATGATACGATCAAAGTTTTACGTAACTAGGGGGAGGGACACAAAAGAAGACATTAAGAAGACATCTAAATGCTGTCGTATGTTCTATTGTACAGGTTGTATCATCTATTGTACAGGTTGTTCCCAGAAAGGGTCATCAGTCGCAGAGGGGACATTAACTGGCCACCGAGAAGTCCCGATTTGACACCAGCAGATTTTTTTTCTTATGGGGTTACCTTAAGAGTAAGGTATACACCCCACTTGAAGCAAAGCATTACAGATGAAATCAATGCTATTCCTCGTGCAATGCTTCGGCGAGTGATCGAAAACTTTAGTTCAAGAATAATTGAATGTGAAAACATGAATGGTCACCATTTGTCCAATACTCTTTTCCACAATTAAAAATTTAATGTTTAAGCTTTCTTTTGGTAATAAATTTATCTTTATACAAATAGTTTAATAGTTTTGAAACCAAAAATATTTCTGAGACACTCTTTACTTTCTCGCAATTCAAACGCGTGAAAGTACGTTTCCCTCTTTGCTGTAGAAAACATTCTGTTTAGAAATAACATAAATTTAGCATTTCTTTGTCAGAACCCTAGCGTGTCCTTTTATTTCCTGTTAGAATGAGTAAATAGCTATCTTGAATATATATTCCAACCTTGAGGGAAAGTTATCATCTCTTGGGGTTCTGCTAAACTAGTAGGAACTTACGTAAAACGATGATCCAGAAACAATTGAGTACTCTATTTTGGTTGTAGTCTTTGATGTTGAATACTGGCGCCCTCTAGATCGGTTGTAGAAGCAGATGTGCAAGGGATCTTCCTTGTCGCACAACGGTTTTGCTACCTTGTGTTCTGACGTCAGACGAGGAATGCCTACGGGGTTAGGTTAGGCCTGTTAGGTTAAATTCCATTAGCATAAACACAATGAAAAATTATTATTTATGGTAAGAGAACTAAGCATAGCTAGTCTAACATAACAACGTAGGAATTTAGCCTAAAATTAAAAAAAGCTTTCTTTCCGTGACGTCAGAACACAAGGTTGTTCAAGTGTTGTGCGATAAGTGAGACCCGATGTTGCAAGGTGTGTGCGTTATTCAGTCGCTGCAAAGAATACGTCGTTATCAGCGATACGATCAGTATTGTGTTTCATGCAGTGTTTTCTTCTTGCCTTTCTAGGTTAACGTGGCCAATAGGATTAGACAAAGAGACAAACACAAATGTTTGAAGTCGGAACTTCGTTGGTTTTACCAGAGGCACTGAGAATGTGCAGTCGATTTAGGTTTCTTGTGCAGGATACAATGTGTTGGATTAGATTTTGTGACGCATTTACGAACCGAAAGGAAAGCGTTTGCCAATGGTCACTGTACACGGTTAAAATGCGACCATTTTACTGAAGTGCCTAAGTATGTTTCGTCTCAAGTAAGTCTGTGATGCCGTTATAAGGAACATCGCTTCCTTTTAAGGTAAGTTCTTGGTGATTATTTGCTATTTACGTGTGCATTCGCGTCCTATTCTCATCTACACGATACATCCCCACGTTCGATTTACGTAAAGATTCGTACATTTTTTAACTTGTCTCGCAGGCCACCGTGGCGGAGTGGTTAGCACATCGCGCTACGATCGAATCCCTGCCTTGGCGTGGATATTTGTGAGTGTCCATTCATCAATTTCATCATATCATCACTCATCCCCATCTTCGCAAATTAGCCTAAACGAGCGAAGTAAAATATAGCCAATCAATCAATCATAATCTTGTCTCGACTTGTCCGGAGAAGAGAGACCACGTACTTCGATATGTCACTGGCCGGTTAATGTAGTTCGCGTTCACCGGGAAAGACAAGCTCTGACGCCGGGCTGCTTGCCGCCGAGTC
This sequence comes from Lepisma saccharinum, assembly GCF_977018435.1. Lineage (NCBI taxonomy): Eukaryota > Metazoa > Arthropoda > Insecta > Zygentoma > Lepismatidae > Lepisma > Lepisma saccharinum. Next base: position 16,320,274 of record NC_139229.1, read on the forward strand.
TCGTAGCGAATGTCAGGGAATGTTCTGTACATGTGGGGAAATTACGTATTATACGCTGTAATATGGATTGTTGTGTATAAAGTACCACTGCGCATGTAGTTTATGACTTACGGAGATATAGAAACTATGTTGGAAAGGAAGTTGCATGTTGTGTTTCAATTATATTGTGAAAGGATTATCGTTAATATTTGGTGATAACAGGTGGCAGCACAGGTCTTGGGTCAGTGAACTTCATAAAGCTCGAATTCTCGTGGTGCTGTTATCATTCGTGCATAAGCGTGATTGTAATGCTCATAATGGCGTGCTATTTCGTTTGATAATGATATTTCGGGTACCCTTGATCCTCTGTACTCCCGCTAAAATGTGAAAAGCTTTGTGTGGTTGTGAAGATTTACGTTATTTATAAACGTATTCTGCCGTTTTAGTTCGTGGAGATGAGTTTCGTTTGAAATAGCATTTCTCGCAAGCTTCGCGCAAGTGAATATAACACCCAAAACAACAATAAAAAGAATACCAGAAGGAACGTTGCCTACCGCTTCAATACATTTACAATAAACATTAAAATTATGAAAACAGATGTGAAACTCGTTGAATATTTTTTAATTAACAAAACAAAAAGAAAGAAAAGATGTTAGATCCATGTAAGTGGCAGTATGCATAAATTTTCTTTAGTACTGTCATTCAAAGCTGTATGATCCCAATCTAATGCATGCCTTCGTGTAAGTAAAGCGGAAATAGATAATCCTCAATTATACAACAAACACCGTGCGTCCATTTCGATCTGCAGCCGAGAGATCGGGAGAAACGTGGCGGGCGGCGCTGACGGAGGTGCCGACATTTGCGGCCTGTAATGCCCGCATATTTTTATGGACATATGCAGACATTTATATAAATATTGCAAAACTAGCACTAACCTGTGTTATAAGAGTTGTTCAAAGTGATGTCCACCTACATTCACACATTCCTGGCATCGTTTGATGAAATTTTGATTCACACGCAAAAGTTCTTCTTCCGTAATTCTTCCTAGTTCTGCCCTTATATTGTCTTTTAGTTCGTCGATGCTATGAGGGTTATTTCGGTAGACTCTATTTTTCAAGGTTCCCCACAAATAATAGTCACATACGGTAAGATCTGGCGAACGTGAAGGCCATAAACCTCTTGAAATTATTCTGTCATCAAACACCTCCCTTATAGCGTCCAAAGAATCAGCGGCGGTATGGGCTGTGGCCGAATCTTGTTGAAAATACCCATATTGTCTCTCATTATCTGATAACAACTGAAAAAACGGCGCGAGTATTTGTGTGCGGTACCTCTCTGAATTTATTGTGTCTTCAAAAAATATAGGCCCTATTATTCTTTTGGCACTTACAGCACACCACACACCAATTTTTGCATCGTGTAACGGAACTTCGTGTATTATTCGGGGATTTTCAGTGCTCCAGTATCTATTGTTCTGTGAACAAACATGACCACGCAAGTGAAACCATGCCTCATCCGAAAAAATTATTAACTGTGGATCAACAATACCATCTACAATATTCTGCAAAACCCAATTACAGAAATTTACTCTACTTACGTTGTCAGGGGGCCGTAATTCTTGCACTATAGAAACTCTGTACGGTTTTAATTTTAGTAGCTTAGTGGCTGTATGAGCTGATGATTTTGACACGCCCATCTCCTGTGGAACACGGCGTAGAGGTTTGTTTAGAGAACGTTCTAACGCTGCACCAATTTCATCGAGTTTTGCTTCGGTTAGAATCCGTCGTTTTTGATTAGGTGTTTTAAAATTTAACGATCCAGTTTCTCGTAATTTAAGGACAAGACGTCTAACCGTATCTCTATGTGGAGGTGAAACGCCTGGGAATTTCTGTACAAATTGCCTACACACGTCTCGACACGAGTCTGTTTTCACGTAAGTGTCATACATAAAAATTCTTTGTTCTAACGTGAACCTTGCGGCTGGCATTCCAATCGTCTGACTGACACAACACACATACACACTGCAATAACACAAACAAGTAACGGCAAGTAACCAAGAATAACACTCTTACGCACAGTACGAAATTAACACGCTCTTGGTTTACATCTGCCTGCCACTATATTCACAGCTCTGTAGTCGCGAAGGAACAAAAAGCTTGAGCTAGGAGATTTCGGATTGCAAGGAAGCTCACGAACACCATTAGTTTTTAACGGTTCGTCTGCAGCGTGATCTTGATACAGTGTTGCACATTCGAAACCTCCAAACGATCCCCATCGACACAAAACTCTTTCAAGGATATAAACTTAAGCAGGACGTTACTGGTCAAAACTATGATTAAAATGTTTTACAGAGTATTATCTGTGGCTCTTAATATAATTTCTAAAGCGTATTTATTTGTGTATATAAGGGTGGAACTTGGAAGAATTACAGAAGAACTTTTGCGTGTTATAACACAGGTTAGTGCTCGTTTTGCAAGATGTCCACAAAAATAAGCGGGCATTACAGGCCTCAAATGTCGGCATCTCCGTCAGCGCCGCCCGCCACGTTTCTCCCGATCTCTCGGCTGCAGATCGAAATGGACGCACTACTAAACAAGTATATTTTAATTTTTCAATGTAATTACTTTGTTAACTCTTTAGAGGGAATCCGGACCTCCCGGACCCCATTTAAATATGTTCATGTTCACGGCGCAGTTGAAAACCTTCGATTAGCAGAAAGACGAATGAAAATATCAATAAACAATTTTTGTACTGTCACGAGCATATTTGGATTGTAACAGCTCTATTGAAAGCCAGAACCTCCCCGATTGCGTAGTGATAACCTCATTGCCTTGTAATCAAGGGGTCCCGGGTTCGATACTTCGTGGAGGCACATTGCACAGTGGTTCGGATCCCACTTTAAACTGTAGGTCCAGTCCCGATTAGCCTATCTGTGCATAAAGTGGACTTAAAACATCACTTATTTCCACAATTCTTTCCATTGAAAGCGAGTGGAGTTATTACAACGTTAGAAGTGTCTAGGTACCTACATTTTACTGTACGTATCAGGCCGTACCAAGGGGGGGGCAAGGGGACCATGGCCCCTCCTTGATCCATGAAATATTGTGATGCAAACGTACAAAAATAACATGGATAATTTTTAAGATTTTGCAAGAATTTAGATTTTCTTGTATAAATGAATGGGTTGTCTTTGGAGAGAGGCGGACTAGTCTGCAGTCTACTATATTCAGTAATTTTAGTTTTATAACCATTTATGCGAAGCTACTAAATGTTCCATTTTGGTCGGGACAGTTCACCATACTTACTCCCTGTTTTGACTTTTTTCGAACTGCAGTCTTGATGATAAAATGTCCTCCTTTTGTGGTTAATTCACATTCAGAAATGTTCTTCATTATAAGGATAATTCCATAGCGTTGGTGGTCACATTCAGGGTACGAATTCTCATGGCGGAAGGGGGATATCTCAGCTTCCCACCAACGATCTTGTTCTATTGATATTTTCCGAGGGTAAGAGTTTGTGTTATAATAACAAAGATAAGCAATTAGTTTGCACTTCAAACATACTTTACTAAGAATAACATCATCATAAACACATACAGAGACGGAATAACAAAGAATGATGTCTGCCTGTGTGTGAATGTTGCATACATTTGGCAGATGTGAACAATAACACACTGCTTCAATGAAGATGGTGTGGAATGCACAACCGACTGTCTTTTTATTAGCCACATATCTTGAATGCTAAGTTTTCTTTTCATCGGATTCAACGGAAAAGAGTAAGTACATAAAATTTCTACAATGTCTAAGTATGCCAACTACATCTAGGTAAGGGGTGCGGAAATCATTCTCGTCCTGGGCGATGAAATCTCTGATAAGGAAATATTGCCTTTCGAGAGACCATTAATACGGGAACACAATAAAAGTATGAAAATGTAATTATTATTTTTAATAAAAAGCAATAATTAAATAAAATCTAACACTTATTAAAAACATTTCACCTATCTTCTAATTTCTTGACATTTTGAAGCAGTCGTTAAAGGAATTAATTTGCTAGTTTATAAATGTAGCAAATTAATTTGTTTATACATGTTTATATATATAAATATAGGCTATATAAATAAATAAATTGAGGATATTAATTCATTTTTTAATAATTGACATATATTTCATGACAATTATTTTCCGGCTTGCCCCCCCTCAAAAAAATACTGGGTACGGGCATGGGCGGAGTTTGAGTTTTTGCTTTGGGGGGAGCAGACTCGGGGAGAAGCATATGATGTACCTGAGGGTTGTTGAATATCGCCTACCTTATAAGGGGTCCGGAGACCTTCCCTCGGAAATTAAAAAAACAACTTAAAAACACTGAGTTCTAGGCCTTTTAGATTTGAAAATGTTAAATTTCCTCGCTTAAGTAAACAAATATTAATTAGTACGTATATTGGTTGTCAGTTTTAAAAGAAGCAAAACAGTACGATTATTGCATTTTGCATTTCATTAATTTTTTATTGATACAATACTCGTATTGCTTTAAAAAAGTTACGGTACAATAGTAAGCTTCAGAAATTTTAGAAAAATTAAATTGAAAAGTTCTTTTGATGCAGTAACTCTCAGCAGTAACTGTTGACTCAACACAAAGTCATTTTACGATTTTCTTTCTTCAAACTGTACATATCAATCAAATCGTCTAAGACCCGCTATTGCGGCGCAATTACCTCACATTCCATCATGCCAAACGTCAAGATTTGCGGTATGGCTTCATAATAAAAATGTAGTAACTGAACTTAATCATGTGTTATTATATTAGTTTTTTTTAAGTTGGTGGGGCCAGGCCCCCCACCTATTCAGCATAAATTGAAATCAAGAGCGAGCTTATTTGTGTGTGTTCGACTTTAGATGTATAGATGGAAGCACTTGCCTACTTAAAGCTTGAGTGTTATAGCCAGTATTTCGGCATATTTATGTGCGAATACCGTACGGTATATATTCACGCGAAAAATGACTTTTAAAAATGATTACTTACGTTGCAACACGGGTAGGGTAGGGTCGTCATTTCTTTTTAGTGATACAGTTGCCTTAGATAGGTACTGTTTTTAAAAATAATATATTTTAATTTCGGAGTTAAAGTCTGCAAGACAAATCAATCTCTGTCTCCCGAATCCCCTCAAGTATGTTTTGTGGATATTTGTGTTAGGTAAATGTACAGTTGTTGAAAGAAATACTTCCCCCTTAAGCCTACTGATCATAAGTATGGGGAAGTTTTTTCCGTGACTGTACATGGTTATATTAACATCTTTATTTATTTAAAATGTTTTGTATCACGGTTTATTTTTTATGAATGGGAATAAAGCGATAAAACTTAGTTCGTGGAGTACCAAATCGAATATACAGGGTGGCCCAAGAAAAGGTAACCGAAACATAAGGTAACGAAAATTTTTTTTGTTACCTTTTTGGGCACCACTACATCAGCGGTTCTCAAAATTTTTTTGTCATTGTATCCTTTAGTCGTAACTAAACGCCTAATGTACCCCCGCCATATGTTTTCTCCGAATAGTGGGTTTCATGATTTTTTCTTTTAGCTGCCTGGTTATTGGGGCGTTCTTGATATGTCGGAGGCGTGTATGTGCAATGGAGCAAAATAGTATTCGGGCTCTATGTGGAAAGATGGTAAGCAAATAAACATTATAATCCTACTTTATTATTTTATTGGCTGTTCCCACATTTAAAATATTTATGATTGTTTATTTACAAAAATAAACACACGTATGCTAAGAAGTATGTAAAAGAAACTTTAATTTTCACATATTTTTTTCCAGAGTTATTAAGAAAAAGAGTAAAGAACAAAAAGAGTAAAGTTTGCAAACAAACTGTCAAGAACAATATTGGAGTTTTTTTTCTATCGTAAATCCTCAGAGTTTGTAGTGAGAGAGTTACGGCTCCGTAGCCTGACAAAGTTTCGTGATGTCTTGATTGTGCACTTGAAACTTTCAAGCGGAGATTCAGCTCCAAATTTAGTCTATTTCGGTAGGATACTTGCTTTTTTAGGTACACCACGGATGAAAAACCACTCTCCGAGCTGATTGCGTACCCCCTTCACATAGGCGTGCGCACGGGGGGGGGGGGTAAGGGGAGGCAAATGCCCCCCTAATCATGGACGTCCGCAGATTTTTTCCACGTAGGGACTAGCAAGGTATTTTACCATGGGGCATATTACCCCGATAATGGTGTAGCCCCATCGAAAATCACCTCTTGAATTTGAAATTATCGCATTCCTGCATCCCCATTATAATAATTAATGTAAATTATTATGACTGAAATCAAATTATACGTGTGGAAATGTACTTTTAGGTTGATATTCATTCGTTTTCTGAGGGGGAGATATGGCCATCCTTGCTCCCCTTCCAGACGTACATACCCCTATATTATTATATTTTCACCTAGACATTTAGGATAGAGAAATCTTTTCGCCGTTATTAAACGATATTATACTCTTAAGAGAAGTATTTTCAAGCCGGTGAAAGTTCAAAGCAACTACGGGGAAAGGGGTGCATTGGCGCAACCACAGGGGGTACCTACCGTTCCTGTACAGACGCCGTTTGAGCGACACTAGCGCCGCCACCGCTAGTCATACATGCATGAAAGTTTGCTGAACCAAACTCTCAAATGTATTATTGCTTTTGCAATGTTTTGTTAACAAAAAGCTCTTTTTTGTTGAAATGTAATAACTATTTAAAAACTGTCAGCTAAAATCCAGACACCCTGTATTTTAACCATGGTTTACTACAGTTAAACCCTCGTTAGATGCAAATGAACAACAATCAATATCTTACCTCTTGTCTAATTGTTAATGCAAGTTTATTTATGACTATTCCTGCTCATATTATCTTGACGAAATCTCCATTTGCTGTTTTCATTATCAGAACTGGCCTTTCTCAGAAACCTCTACCCTTTCATGTTGCAGCCAGGGACCTTCGTGATGCTAATCTCCTAGATTCTGAATGATTCAGAGCTTCGTGAAGGATTTAATAGGGGGCGTTGGAAACACTGTTTAATGGAAAGATTTGCCATTCAACTTCCTGGTTCATTGTCCGTCACGAGAAAGTTTAAGGGTAGTGGGCTTTGCAAGTCGAGTAAAGCATCCAATTTTTAAACGTCCAATGTCAAACAAGGTTTCATGTCAAGGGAAGGCTGTGTGTAAGGTCGTGTCTTCTGATAAGTGATTGTTCCGTAAGTAACTTGCTTTCGATTAGTTCAAAAACCCAGTTACCCACAGAAAAGATGTGACGTTTGTTTAACTGTCTTTGAAGGATCGCACACAATGGAACATCAATGTCCATCATTATTTATGAAGCCAACTATAACAAAAGATATTTCGACTTCAAACAACATAATGGTTAAAGTTAACGTTGCAAGTACGTACATCATTTCACTGTTGACATTTTAGTTAATTTTGAAGTGCCACACTACCATTTTGCCATTTCAGATCTCAAAAATATTTAGTTAAAATTTATTGTTGTGAAAACTTGTCAAGTTGAATTGTGAGAAGTTATAATTTAGCACAAACAGTCTTTATTGTACATACAAGTATTTTGCTTTGCAAGAAGTGAAATAAATATACTTATTTAAATTCGTCAAAACTTGGACTTGCTTTAATAATGGACGAGGGAGTAATACCAATGCCTTGAGTGACATCTATGGATTCTAATGTGAACATATTTTCTTGTTTTATAAAAAGAGTGTTCTTTTTTTAAAAAAGAAAACAACTGTCACATTTCACAACATGATATAATAATAATTAAAAACTATAATTAAAAACTATAGCTATGTGGAAAAAGTTTACGCCAAGGGTTAGTAGACCGCCCTCTGAAACCAGATTTCATGTACTCGAATCATCATAGATTTCCTATCGTATTCATCATTATTTGTATACGTTCAATTTAATTTTATCACGAAATTTGCCCATTTCAATTTGACAGTGTGGGCCACGGCCCTCTCTGGTCCCCCCTTTGACGCCGCCGCTGTATCGAATTCTTCAATTCTTTCTTCTCGAGTTCTGGATTAACTTACCTTTTTTACTGTAACCATTCATTGACTTTCTCGCGTTTATTTTGGCTTCGTTCCTTTCTGGGATAATATTTCCACCGGGGCAAGAAGGATTTTTAGCCCCCTCTCCCCTAATTTCTACCCTGCCACCACCTAACTTTCCACTACCCTTTAATAAAAAACTTGACTGGTTTTCAATGATTGAATCAGCTTTCTTCACGTCGCTTTTCTGCCACTTTTGGCTACTCGCGATGGTGATTATGCGTGATGATGAACTTTATGAAGAGTCATTCGCAAGAAACACCCATGTCGGGATTCGAACTCGGTACCCTTGGCGTTTCAGCTCGCTTTGTTAGTAACCATTACGCCAAGGAGGTCTAGCCTTATTTTTAAAATACGTTAAGTATTACCATTAAACAACACTTTTAATGTAGGTATGTATTTTTTATTACAGACACAGTGATATCAAAATAACAGTAACCTCTTAGCCTGAAGTACTGCTTGATTTTTCAATATTCTTGTAATCAAGTGCGTCCGGAGGTTTTTCTCGGGGGGGGGACAGTCACAGAAACTTTTATTATTACTATTATTATTATTAGTTATTATTATTACTACTATTGTTATTAATACTCGTATTTACTGCTACTATTGTTATTAATACTCGTATTTACTGCTACTATTATTGTTTTATTATTATTATTATTATTATTATTATTATTATTATTACATTACTATTACTACTTGTATATAATTTTAAAAAAAAACATATTTGTAATTTCCATATTCTGTATAGTATCTACATACAATATGCATAACTGTATACATAGCATTAATTCATGTAGGAGAAAAAGCTGTTTCTTGTTAATCAGTATAAAATAGACTGTAAGCTTAAATGTACCCTGCTTCAAATAATAATCATAATAATAATAGTTGCTGTAACACAGAAAACAATACGTTTTGTTATAAAATACATCTACAATTTCACAATTCGAATTACATTAACTGTTTCCGGAAATCTCAAGGGGGCACTGCCCCCCCCCCTCACCCTTCGGGCGCCCATGCTTGTAATGCAGCAGTATCTTCAGTTATACCCGGGCCAAACTAACTCCCGGTGCTGAATCACAACACAGAAGGGCTGACAAAATCCTGTTTCCCCGGCTGACCCGGGGAGGAGGGATTCTAATGTTGCCGCTTATTGTCCAAACAGGGAGACGGGAAGCTTAATCAGCTGTTTGACTGCAAGTTAGTTCGTAGGTAAACACGGCAACAGCGGGTTAGTGCAAGAATGGTGGGTCTCGAGCAGAGAGTTAGCCTTGTAATCAAGGGGTTGCGGGTTCGAAACACGGTAGAGGCGCATTGCACAGTTCTTCGGATCCCAGTTTAAACTGTAGTCCCAGTCTACGCAAATTCAATTCTTTATTTTAAAAATAGCGACGCTACTTTATGCGACGCCCGGATTTCACGCTCACGGGGACAGTGCTCTGGGAAGTGTTCCAGCCCTTAAGCCAACCCTGATAAAGGAAATGTTTACTAAGAAAAGGTGCTTGTTTTCTTGACCTTAGCGAGCTTAACGAACTTCGTTATTTAATTTTTTTTGATGCTCTGTTTATACAAGATAATCCAGGACGCAAGACCAAACGAATGTCTCGCACAGAACTTATCACTTGTTTAGGACATGTTCTGACCGAACCCTTCCCACTTTCCAGCCCGGAAATGCATGTACTGGATGCATGCAATGCACAATATCAACGTGAATGCATAAGCAGGTAGGTCACTGCCATGAGAGTCGGGTGGTCGAACCAGTCCGTCGACCCCCCTCTAGATATTGGCGACGTTCATCAAGTTACAAAACATGTGAAAGCTTATTATTTTTATTGTTAATAACTAATAAAGCTCAATAGTTATTATTCGAACAGAGTGTCCTACTACATATTTAAACCACCATGCTTAAATTGTTTGTTTTCAAATTACAAGAAATTGAGCTTGCTTTTTTTTAATTCGCTTTTTGTGCCACTTTTGGCTAAACAAACATCCATGCCCAGGCCGGGAATCGAACCCGGGACCCCTAGCGTCGCAGAGCGATGTGGTAACCACTCCGCCACGGGGGCCGGCAAATAGAGTTTTATGTTCGAGGTCACACAAGATATACACTGTGACCGTGAACGTACGCAGGAAGGCGCTCATGGAGTTACAAACCCCTCCCGAAATATTGAGAAAATCGAAATTTTCAAAGCTGTAAGGAACTCGTGAAGAACCAAGGTAGTGAATGAAACCCCCTTAAAATGACTCCCTCCCAGATTACTATTTTTGTCTGAATAATTATAAAATATTTTATTGTATCTCGTCAATATCCAATTTTACAATTTCAGCCCCTCCGAAAAATAAATATCCTGCGTATGCTAGTGATTGTGACTGAAATTTCCACCTAGCTTTTTTAAAGATATTTCTGGAACAAGGCGCGTAAAAGTCAATAACAAAGTACATTAAGTATGTATTTCGTTGCACTAACTGTATGAAGTGCAGAAGAATAATTAACGAGTAGTTTCGTATATTCACTCATCTCTTGTTGGGCAGAAAAGTCTCCACAAGCCTCCCCGATGGAGCAATCAAGATGTCCCGGGTTCGATAGCCGGTGAAGGCAAATCCTGTTTCGGGTCCCACTTTAAACAGTATATCCAGTCTCGATTAGCCTATCTGCGCATAAAGAGGAATTATTAAAAACTCCAAAACACAAGTTGGCCTCCGTGGTGGAGTGGTTATCACATCGCACTTCAACGCAATGGGTCTCGGGTTCGAATCCCGGCCTGGACATGGGTGTTTGCCAGTGTCCATTAATCATATGAGCCTTCGCGATTAGCCACAAAGTGGCAGAAAAGCGGAGTAAAATAAACGACATCACTCAATCAATCAATCCAAAATACGAAAGTCTTCCCAAGAATTTCATAATATTATTTGGAATAAATTTGGTGTATTTATATTAGCTTATTATAATTATTATTTTATAATAACGGCATGATAATAATTGTCGTTAATTCTACTATTCAATTTTTATAGATAGCCTGCCCCCTCCCCCCCAAAAAATTTCCGGCGACGCTCATGTTAGTTGCATATGCAGTTCTGATCAACGCTAATATATGCATCGACGCAGTTCCACGACACGTTTACCGTAGCCAATTTATTACGGCAATCTCGTGCTCATAAAAACCACACCCGGACATCGATCTTGCACGCTTCTAAGAGCAACGTCCTGCTTAGGTATTCACACCCCTCTGCTTTATGCAAGCGGCCCTTCAGTAAGCTACGGGTCGATATGCACAGGAAGTAACTTCCTTCCTTGGTGCATTGACTGCTTTTTACCCGAAGGAACTGGACGTTAACTAAGTTTTAACCCTAGTTTAACCTTTCAAAGTACGAGAAACTTACTTTGAGGTGGCGATTCACAGGCCTACACTTCTATTTATCACTAAAATTCAAGAAACAATTTTGTTTATTGCTTCACTGCTTCCTTTGTGGTTTATGTAGATGCAGTTCTTTATTGATTATAATAATTACAAGAATTACCATAATTAGTAATAAATTATAAACAATTATTGCACGAGTGTCACAAACATATTTATTTTATCATATCATTTATTAAAACGCACAAAACATATCAATATGTCATCATATTATTTTGTTTATAGGGTGCAGTTATATTTTAATTAGCGGGTTATAATACCCGGTGGAGGCACATAATAGTTACGATCCCACTTTAAACTGTAGGACCAGTTTCGATTGGCCTGCCTGTGAAACAAAGTGGAAGTCTGGGCATTTTGTTGCTTGATCAGTTTGTCATGCATCCTCATAGTCGCGATTAACTACAGTGAGAAATTGTACGTGATTTACGAAGAAATTCAAGCTATAGGGATAACATATCTTTTGAGTTATGAGCTGCGTTCTCGAGAAAGTACTACAGGGTGTTCAGAAAGTAACGCGACCTTTTGGAGAAATAATTTATTTCACTGTAAATACTGGGAGTGGCCGCCGTTTTGTGTTTCATTCAAGTGAACACACCGAACCATGTACTCAAACTCTCTGTAAACTTTGATGTGAGGTTGCATCGTTACAATTCTGAATGCTCACTTGCAATTCCTGAATTGTGTGTGGTGAGTTGTATACATGGCATCCTTCAGGTATCACCACAAAAGTGAAGTTGGGGGTGTTAAATCCGGCGATCACGCTGGCCATAATCCGTTTGACATCAGTTGTCCAAGTAAATACTCTTCTAGGAAAGCCATAGAGGAAAGAAAAAAGAAAACAAATACATGCATTTCGACATAACATTGTGACATTTTTTGAATACCCTGTAACAGTAGACTTACGTTGTGTTTACATCTTTTTATGAACAGACAGCCTTCCCAACATATTTAAAGAATTATGATTATATGCATGTGAACATAAAATAGAGGAAATAACGAAATAAAGCAAATTAGCTCGCATTTTGTACAGACAAGAAAATAGTGAGGGAAATGTAATTTATTGAATATTCGAGGCAAATTAAATTGCAAGAAATTCAAACATACCCTAATGTGTGTGTGGAAAAAGTACTCTTAGCTTCTTATCCCATCTGTGAGACGGAAGTGGAACTAACTCAATTTTGCAATAAACGTATCTCTACATACTGGTAAAAGAAAGTTCATGTGTTACGGTTGTTTGATGAATGAGCGAAACAGACTAATCTTTGTCTCCTGCAAGAATGTAGTCTATAAACAAATAAACGTGACTTCTGAAAAATATAAATATGCTGACCAAGGCAGTAATTTATTTTATTAAAAACATAAACTAAACGTAACGTTTCAACCTTCTAGCAAGGTCTTCATCAGACTCTGTATCAAGTACAAAAGTAACAAGATACACAAAAAGGGCATTATATATACACAAACTTTACTCCCTCCAGACTATTAGAAAGTTGTTAGGAACTTTCTAGCAGGGGGCTTTCACTTTCCAACTGTACTTTCACCTAAAAGGCTAAACATAATTACTTTCATACAGAATGTGAAGAGATATTCATATAGAATATCTCACGCTCTTTTTCCTTCATTTTTCTCCCTTCTCCTCTCCTCTTTCTCTCTTGTCCTTTCCACTCTTTCTAACACTTTCTTCCATTCTTTGTTTAACTTCAGTCCCCCATTCCAGTTCATTGTGTCTTCTTCACCTTTCTTCTCTATTTCCTTGGCCTCCTTCCATTTTCTCACTAGCATTCTCTTCTCTCTTCCTATCTGCTTAGCCTCATCCCACTCTATGTCATGTACTGTTTCTCTCGTGTGTTTAAATATCGCATTTCTCTCTCTCTTAAGTCGTACATCATCCCTATGTTCTTTCAACCTATCTTTCAGTCTCTTTTTTGTTTCTCCTATGTACACACTCTGACATTCTTTACATTTTACTTCGTAGATAATCCCTTCCTCTTACTCTTCTCTGTTTTCCTGTTTTATTGGAACTTGAAATAGAAGAAGGCAAGTTAAGCTACCTTGATATATTGATGAAAAGGAAGAGAGGAGAAGAAATTGAAACCGCTTGGCATCAGAAGAAGTGTGCAGCAGGGGTTTTCTGCCACAAAAGAAGTGATGTAAGTGAGGTGACAAAAAGAAATTTCATAAAGAATATGGAGGACAGAATAACGAAAATATGCACGAAGGAATGTGAAAAAGAAGGCAAAATAAATAGCCTATGGAAACAGCTGGAAAAGAATGGCTATGAGAAGCAGGATAGACTAGACATAAACAGAAGAAGGAAGAAAAGAGGAAGGGGAGAATTGGAAGAGAAAGAAAAAGATGAAGAGAAAGAAAAAGAGAGAAGGTTTGGAATAAGGGGTAAGGGGGAGACCACGGAAAAGATATGCAAAGTGCTTAGGAAAGCGGGCATTAAAACTTACAGGAAGGGAGGAAGAAGCATCTTAGGAATAGCGAAGAATGCAAACAAGAAAAAGGAAAACAGAGAAGAGGAAGAGGAAGGGATTATCTACGAAGTAAAATGTAAAGAATGTCAGAGTGTGTACATAGGAGAAACAAAAAAAGAGACTGAAAGATAGGTTGAAAGAACATAGGGATGATGTACGACTTAAGAGAGAGAGAAATGCGATATTTAAACACACGAGAGAAACAGGACATGACATAGAGTGGGATGAGGCTAAGCAGATAGGAAGGGAGAAGAGAATGCTAGTGAGAAAATGGAAGGAGGCCAAGGAAATAGAGAAGAAAGGTGAAGAAGACACAATGAACTGGAATGGGGGACTGAAGTTAAACAAAGAATGGAAGAAAGTGTTAGAAAGAGTGGAAAGGACAAGAGAGAAAGAGGAGAGGAGAAGGGAGAAAAATGAAGGAAAAAGAGCGTGAGATATTCTATATGAATATCTCTTCACATTCTATATGAAAGTAATTATGTTTAGCCTTTTAGGTGAAAGTACAGTTGGAAAGTGAAAGCCCCCTGCTAGAAAGTTCCTAACAACTTTCTAATAGTCTGGAGGGAGTAAAGTTTGTGTATATATAATGCCCTTTTTGTGTATCTTGTTACTTTTGTACTTGATACAGAGTCTGATGAAGACCTTGCTAGAAGGTTGAAACGTTACGTTTAGTTTATGTTTTTAATAAAATAAATTACTGCCTTGGTCAGCATATTTATATTTTTTCATAATCATGGAAACAAGGCTTCATGGTGTTATAACGTGACTTCTGAAGAAATCCTATTTGTTAACTGTGCATGAACCTTGCGCGTAGGAATATAGTCTGTGATAGTGACGGCTATTAGGAGGGCACTTTTTGCCACTTTTGCCTTCGCACTATGCTAAACCTTATCTACTAAGAAAAAGTAAACTGTCCTCCCCACAAATTTTGGGACCCAATCTCCGCCACTGGTCTGTAGCACTCAATATAGCGGCTTCCTGCTATATTGAAATTGTGGGACCTAATATTAGGAACTGTACAGCTACAACCAATGTATTCATGGGCAAAATAACATCAGAACTAACACGTAGGAAAGGAACTATTTTTCTGAAGTTACGTGATCCTATTACACTAACTTTGTTCTTGAAGTGGATAGAGAATAGTGCACTTTATGTATTCCCTTTTGTTTTTGTAACTTCCCCTTCCTCGTTTACTACATATCCATAGCTACAGCTTTATACTTTTCTCGCTCTTACTCTTTGGGTGATTAAATTCACCCTATTCCTCATTTTGATTCTCCTTGCTAAGCATCTTTCCTCTCTTTGTCCAGACATAATTTAGAAAGTTCCCAGATTACTTATTTGCAAATTTTCACCCCCAGCCTCCCTTCTCGTTACATTCTTTATTATACTCTCTGTTTCAGAGTCATCTAAATCTCTGGCTGTGTCCGAAAGGTATGAAGTACAGACTTGAAGTATGGTTGACGTAAGTGACGTCATCAGTGAAGACATTCCCTGTCGTCCTCCTGTTTGCGTTTTAATTGTGTCATTCAGAGGCGCAACCACGAATTTTTGTCGGGGGGGGCAAGTACCAAGATAAACTTACCAATAATAATATAATAATAATAATAATAATAATAATAATAATAATAATAATTTTATTAATAATTATAATGTTAATAAAAATAATGTTAATAATAATAATGTTACTAATAATGATATTATAACATTATTGTTATTGTTATTATTGATTTGCTTTATTTTACTTCGCTTCTTGTGCCACTTTTGGCTAATTGTCTCTTAAATGTGCACGCTCCCTTTCCTCCAAACAATTTTCATTCATTTAAAACAAAATCAATTAAGACAAGTGTTATTTCTCTGTCTGGTGATTTACAATGCATTACAGCGAACAAACCTAAATTGCGAACGAAGCGAGCAAGAAAACATTTGGGCACATAGTGGTTCGGATCCCACTTCAAACTGTAGGTCCAGTCCCGATTAGCCTTACTGTGCATAAAATGGACTTAAAACACCAAATCAACCGACCAACCAACCAAGAAAAATTTTGGATCCAATTTTTTTGCAAGCTGAAATCAATATTAATTTAATAGGATGCAAATAATTTCACGGAACGCCATGGCATTATATCATTTACAACTTTTGTGCCTCCCCGATGGTGTAGTTGTAACATCGTCGTCTTGTGATCAAGGGGTTCCGGATTCGATACCCGGTGGAGGCACATAGTGGTTCGGAACCCACTTAAGCTATAGGTCCAGTTTCAATTAGCCTTTCTGTGCATAAAGTAGACTTAAAAAAGAAAAATCGATCAATCAATTTTATAACTTTTTTCATTTAGATCGTTCGGCGCCCAGAGCGGTCTCCCGCTGTCCCCTAGCTACGGTTCTGAACTTGATAAGACTAAGAAAAGCAAGAATTGCGAGCGAAATAAAATTTTACGAATAGTATTTTTATTTGCATAAATTTTTGAGTTCTGAGCGGTAATTGACTCCTGCATTTACACTTGGGCATCAATATTTGCCCCCTTGCCCCCTGTGGTTGCGCCACTGGTATCATTCCCCCAGTCTGAACCAGGCCAATTCAACTACTACTGTCCCCACTCCAAGCCCTTATTCACTAATGCTGCTGGTGTTAAAGATATATTTTTCGCCACAGTCTGATAAAATTTTTGCTAATGTCTTCCAATGTGCCATTCCATTCCCTGAATATCAATTCTCTCATGTATCCCCCCTCCCCTTTTGTGACAGGCAACAAACAGAAACCTTCAGATCACGCTCCAGATGGTAAACATGGAAAGAGAATTCGGAGGGAGATATTTTCTTAGAAAATGATCAGACCATTCTTTAATCAATTTACAAGGTGAAATTTGAGCTTCACTATTATCAACAATATCCAATGTGAATAAAGTGTTCTGCCATATTTATATGGGCGCCTACAAAAGTGGTATGTGAAATATTTGATGTGCTTTTACCTTTGAGAGCCGAATTTCGAAACAAATATCAGGCCATATTGTGGTGTTTTGAGAAGCGGAAAGATGAATTTTTAAGGCACGTTTAGTTGCCAGTAGTTCACAGTTCTCCTACCAGGTGGGGGAAAGATACGTTTAGTTTCTTCCGCCATCTGTGACACGCAAGTGGAACTAACTCAACATCACAATTCAGTGATTGATTTGATTGAATTGGTGTCCACTTTATGGACAGTAAGGCTAATCGGGACTGGACCTACAGTTTAAAGTGGGATCCAAACCACTATGTGCCTCCACCGGGTATCGAACCCGGCACAATTCAACGAGAAATATTGGAAGAATGAATGGACGAGTCGAAATTCGGAGTAAATGTGCCGATTTTTTTTACAACAGCAGACTTAATCTAAAATCTTTAACTGCATGCTGTTGTTAAAGGCAGGGAAGAAAGAATGTGCATAGAGACTGTTACAAATGCCACTTCTTGATACTAGAATCCTTTAGTCTTTTAATGTAGTTTCTATAATGGGAATGTGCACGCGACTGCTCATAAGTAAAGATTTGTACTTTACACGAAATTATTACTGTTAATAGCTGACTTCATATGATAAAATATACTTGATTTAGTGCCTAATGTCATTTAACAACCTAAAAATAATTGCTGAAAGAGACGAAATAAATATATTACCTCAAAATAGTAAAAAGTGATGCATTTGAAACATAACCAACAATTTTTAAAATCATTTCCATGTTATTAGTTCCTTAACAGGCAATGAGTTAATTTTGCAGATGTCAGAGGTTCCAGGTTCGAATTCCTTCATAAATTTGATCATATCATCATCGCAATTAGCCAAAAGTACCACATAAGTGAAGTAAAATACACCAAATCAACCAATAAAATAAAATCTCAAAATTGAACAAAAATGCCATTGCCGTTCAGAAAACTATTAAAAATGATCAAATACCTACAAATTGCCAAAGCATATACAACCGTCCAACTTATAGAAAAGTTGGAATATTCTTATGTTCGTATTTCAAATTTCGTTCGTTAAGCTATAGGATGGCTTACATGGTTATTAGTCTTACCTTGATATAGTCGTCTTTTAACTTGATAATATAACATCATAATCATTGAAAATGACGAACAATGTACAAAAATGATAAAATAAATTGGCTCTATTTAACCAATTATTCCATGATACAATTATTTTTATATATTCTAGCAATATTTCAACCCTTTTTACTAAAAGAGATGCAAAATTATCAAATGCTTTACCCTAATAAGAAGGAAAAAAGCAATTGATTTGTCTAGCGATAATTTGAAGGTTATTTACTAACGATGATCAAGGTTCTGTGTCAAGCGGATATTGGCTGAGTTTGCAGGAGTTTAAACGTTGTTGTGACCGACAATACGGTTGATGTGACAGTTGTATTAAGGAAGAATACAGTAGAAATCTAAATCAAATTCCAAATTACTGTTCTTCGTCAAACAATGAACTTTTCAAAAGTTGATGTTCATTGTTAATTTATTCACATTGATGGATAAAAAAACCTTTTGAGTCGAAACAGCTTAGAGATGTGGAAACACAAGAAGCTAGGTGAAGGATACTGTTTTGTTTTGATCAATATTAGACTGCAATGAGGATAACCATTGCATTTTTCGTACTTTTTCCTTTAAGTTTCATGCTACTAAATCGAAAGGCTTTGTTTCAAGAGAACCAACCTAAGAAAAACATTTGGAACGCCATCTATGAACTTTTTGGGTTTTTCCAGAAGTTAATATGCCTGTGTATTATCGTGGACGAGAAGTCGGATATTTTGGGATATTCCATATTTGTTCATAGAATTCTTGTGCCAGTTACTATCAATACGGATAGCGGGTTGTATAGTCCAGTGGATATGGATGATCTAGAGCTTCTAGAAATGTGCAAATCGTTTCTATTTCTAGCGAAAGACCCAGCGTCTTTTGTCAATACTTTAGTGGAAGTAAGTAGGATGCCATATTGGAAAAACAGAGCTCATTTCGTGGTGGTTTTATCCCGAAGTGATTTGTCGAATGTTCAACTCAAGATGGTGTTTCGTACTACTTGGAAGTTGAAGATACTTAATATTCTTATTTTGTCTTTTGTGGGGGACAAGGAGTGTGATTCTTGTGGGAAACTTATTGTGGTAACATCATTCAATCCTTTCATTGTTACTTATAGATCTCGTACACAGGAACTAGACAAGTATAGTGAAATCTTACAAGATATGAGCGACTCTAGAAGAAAGAAATTGGATCTCCAAGGGCACCTGGCTCGGGGAACAGGATTCGAATATTCCCCGTTTGTTCTGAAACGCTATGGAAGAGATGCAGATGTGTCCTACTGCGGTGTCAGACGTGGGTGGGAAATGTTGTCAACGAGTAGTATAATTGGATGTATTATAAAATCGATAAATGAAGAGGTGTTTTGACTGAATAGAAATACTTAAAACTAAGGCAAAATGTCTATAAAATTTCATTGCTACTGTGTAAAACCTACGATTTTTGTAAAAAAAAAGCTTCCGAGAAAAGAAGACCCCCCTCAAATTGATGTGGCTAAACCTGAATTTGCTAAAATTGCTGTTTATAAATTTGTTAAAAATATGGCTTTTCTCCATATTGTTTTGACTACACTTAAAACTAATCCAAGATGCTTTTAAGAATTTTTTGATTATACAGTAGTACACTGTAATATAATTTTAAATACTTATTCAAAATATTTTTATATTATTATGTTAATATGTTGACTTATAACATTCTAAATATTTTAATTCAAGACCAGGTACAACTTGTTTATCTAATACTAAGAAAATATAATATGCAAATGTTTTCTAGAATTGCTCTGTGACTCTTTCATTTCTTACATCATAAACATATGATTTTTCACCTATAAGAATAACACTACATATGGTGTCATCAGGGAGTGTTTCATGGAATTCACAGATAATTTTAATATTTGTCCTGTCATTAACCACAACTTGTTTCCTTTTTGAGGTGTTGATTACAAACATGGGTCTCTGTGCTTTGAATTCATCTGGTGTGTAATACATGTCAGTATTCCCAATTGTGACCCTTTTGAATGCTGTAAATGCCTCATATAATTTGAGGAAATCATCCTTGGACATGTTTAAATTATAACTTTCTCTAGGGAACACCTCATTTCTGCCATTTTTAAGATATATGTTTTTGATGTTGCAGTTATCAAATTTATTTGAATTTTTTTCTTGATTATTGTGTCTTCCAGTATGAAACAGTACCACCACAAAATCTGGCATGTCATATTGTATACTGGAGAATGAGTTTGTAGCATCAAATTCATAATAGCTACCAGTGGCAGGCTTCTGTACACATTGATATGTATAAAATTGTAAAGGTACTTGTGGATTTTTTAGTATATCTGCTTTGTATTTAAGAGCATAACTGGCTTCATATTCAACTACTGGAATTCTTAGCTCCATAGTCTGAATAAGGCATTTGCCTTCATCAGGTAGGGTATTAGGCAGAGCTTCCCCAGTAGAATTTAATGTACTGTACCTCATCAAAGCATTATTATCATTGGCAGCTCTTCTAAATGTAATTCTTAAACCACCCTTCCACATAATTTCTTTATAATCTGAGAAGAATCCTGCCAACAGGCGCATAGGAAACAGTACTGTGTGACTCTTAGATATTATTTTATCACTAGCTTCAAATCCACCTATTTTGTAGTAAGAGGCCTCAGTTTTAGATAATTTTAGTGTGGCCAAAGCTGTAGAGGTAATACCAGGGTAGTCTACTCTGTTTATAACAACACCATGTTTTCTGCTCTCAATTTCAGAGAACAAATGTGGCACAAAATTGTCTACCAATCTTATATTTGAGTTAGCCGGATAATCTGTACCATCGAGCTTGACAATATCAAATCTAATATATAGGTCTGCTCTGTGAGGGTGTATAAATCCATCTCCTACATCAAGGTCAACCTCAATCTCTGTGTTGGCTTGATTTAAATTTGCAAAGGTCCTCCGGTTTGGAGGGAATGATTGTAACTCATAACTCTCAATATTTTCCATTTTATTTATTTATTTTTTGTATGTATTTTTATTTAAATATTAATTTCTATGATAGCAGTTGTTGTGGCTCCAGCAAAATCAACTAATTCTTCTTTTTCATTAGTGACCATCAACTCAATGTAGTCGATTCTATTATGGCACACAGGAAAATATAATGTTGGCGATGGAGTATAGATGATCGGTTCCATAAATTCAGAGTTAGGTTTAAATGTTGCAATAATACCAGTTTGTTTGTGAGTGCCTATGCCATTTGATTTGGTGATCATACCCTCGGCCACATTACAGTGAATATTTAGAGTCTCTATGGCTAAGAATTTAGGTATATTAATAGCAGTGTGTTTAATGGCTGGTTCAAGTTTTGTGTTGTTCTCAAAGCCTAACAGCTCTCCTATAGTACCCAGATCCACTGTTTCTGTAGCAGATACAATCTCTACTCTGTGAGTGACAGAATTTTGAGTTAATACTATACCTCTGGGTAACTGAGCATTTAAAGTGGACAGATTATACTGCCCTGGAGTGATGACAATTTTTTGGTCACCAACTGCAATCGTGTTGTTGTGGTGTGTAATATTAGGTATCAAGTACATGCCATAGAATGCTCTAAGAGCTATTGTTTTGGGATATACTATATCATCATGTAGTTTGAGCTTCAATATTGAATTTTGGCTGGTGAGATGGAATACTCCCATGATGTTTTAGATACCACAAAGCTTTTTGAAAATTTTCAATTGATGGTTTATTTATTTGAGACAGATATTTAAGAATAGATAAACATAGATGTCCACAATTAATATCTTTGAAATTTTGAATACGGGTATTATTATAATAAAGATTAGTTGATTTTAGATATTTTACTAAATTTTCAGGTGGAACACCTCCAAATGAATCAAACACAAATGCCTCATTGTTTAAATATTTAAGATAACAAATCCAGTGAGTGCCCTGATTTTTGTACTTATCCAAATTGACTATGCCGCACTCTTTTTTGAATGGTTGTTCTGGTAAAGAATCGGACATGTATACTCCTCTAAAATGTTTGATGTCCAGTGGTTTGATTAAAGCTTCAATATCTTGGTTGGTAAGCGGCTCTTGTTTTTTTTAACTTATTTATAACTTTTTTAACACCTTTGCCTTGTTTTTCTATGGCCAGATTATGGCGCTTTTGTTCATCTAATTCTGCCTTATTCTTCTTGGCATCTATTACTGTTTTTGCTATGGCAGCCGATCCTCCAGCCAAGCTCCCCACGGCCCCCAATTCTGCTAAAATAGCTGGGATACTAAATATGAATCCACCTATATGTGATTTTTTTCTAGATTGCTGTAATTTTTTTAATTGTGGGGTACTAAGTAATAATTTCATACCATGTCCCTTGGCAAGACAAGAACTTTTCTTCTTGCGCTGCTTTTTGGTTAGAAGATTATCAATAGTTTTAAGAGATTTAAGAACTGCATAAGGTATTTGATACATAACACCCTTGGCCTTCATTTTTTTGGTTTATTATATACATATTCTGGGATTAACTAGTTCAATTAAATTGTAGCTAATTTATTTAATCTATCACAACCCCCACCCCAGTTTTTGTTTAGTGTTCATAGCTATGGTGGTCCCCAATGCTGCTATTTTCTCACCCAAAGAAGCATCTTTGCTTACAAATCTACCAAATGCAGCCTCTAATTTTTGGTCTGCCACATGTCGCTTGTCAAGATCGGTATGTGTGTTGTATGCTATGTCATGGTGTCTGCAAGCAGCATCTAGAGGATTAACATCAGGGTCACCTCTGTTTAGTCGATGGTCTAGTTTGGTACCGGGACCACAATACTGATAGTCTGGTATGTGTAGTTCAAATGGCAACTTGTTTATGATGTCATTAACCAGCCCCCGACCCTTAGAGATATTCCAAAATTTAGGTGGTAGAGTATTAATAATTTTTATAAGATATCCAATGCCCTTAGTGTCATTCACTATAAAATTAGATAATTTGGTGCTTATCATGTCCATAATTCCAACTTTTTCATTGTAAAAATTGTGGTTACCGGCATTTTCTTCCCCAGCTATTACTAGCAATCTATCTACAAGTTTCCTGACATCGTCAACCCAGACAAATTCTTTAGGCAAGGTGTTGTACTGTTTGATCCCACTACCTGTTTTGATTTGAGACCATATAGGCTTGATTAAGTTATTGTATTTTGCTCCACTGCTAGACTTGACTCTTTTTTGTGTGGGATCATTGTTCTGGTATAGAGCATCTGATTTTATTAATATTTCTTTGTAATGCTCATAATCTTGATCTGTATAGCTACCAGGTCTCTTACGAGCCATCAATTCCCATAATCCAGGTGTTCCAGGATACTTAACAAAAGCACCTCTTTCTCCAAGATGAGATTCTGAATATACAATTAGATCATCTCCCATAAATGTTACCCTAAAATTGCCAATTCTATGTATGATGCTACCATCAAGTTCTGTGTCGGCATATAAACCAAAAAACTCATCTTTGTTGTCTTTAGGTGTGCTTAAATATTTCTGAGCAAGAAGACCCAATTCAATAGGATCCTGAGTAGCTTCAATTCTTCGAGGAGCAACAGGACTAGGTGTATGAATACTAGAAAGTGGGGTGATTGGATAATCTAATATGTTCCTAGCAGCTACAGGTACAAGCTCTGTGATCAAATTTTGATTTTGCTCTGTAACAGTTTTAATATTTTTACCTAGTTCACTAATAGCATCAATAATAGGTTGTTCTGTGCGCTTGTGTTGTTCATAGATACCTCGGTTCTCTACTTTCCATCCCTTAAATCTTTTTACAAGATAATCTCTTAAATTAAGATCATCAATAATTGGTCTTTTCATGTTTATTTTTATATATTTCAATATCTAGAAAATTGTTAATTTTATTTCTATATTTACCATTATTAGGTTTTCTTGTCATATCAATTGTAACAAACCCATAACTATCCTGATTCCAGCACCTACTGCAAAACTTAGAAAAATTATTGTAGCTCAAGTCACCACCTACATATTCATCATGTATGTGTTTGAGGTTGGTATGGTCTTGATGAAACACACATATAAAATTGCTGTTGTCTCTTATCAATTGTTTTGGTATTTTAGAAAAAGTTTGTGCCAGGTAGAAGCAATCTATATTTTTGTGTCGGCCCTGTGTAAAAAAATTTCTAACCTTGTTTTGGTTTTCTAATATAATATCATCAAATACAACAACAGAATTATCGAGACATTCATGAAGTGGTTTAACATCTGATTCAAAAGTGGCTATATCCAGTCCATCATATAGATTCATCAGTTTCTGATATTTTAATTGTTCTAAACTCTTAGAAAAGACATACAAATGCCTATTTTTCCAGTCTAACCAGTTAGGTGCCAATAAAAAATTATCAATCATTAGTGTAGTTTTACCACAAGCCGATGGCCTAACAATAAGACATCTAATATTATCAGGCAGCAGCTGGCCATTTCTCTTATTCTCCTGTTCAGGATCTGGTAGTCTTTTTATAACATCCCAGGTGTTCATAGTATCACTTTGTCTGCCTCGATCCAACTGTGTTCTGGGAGATCTAGCCACTTGACCAGTATTTTGTTGCCTTTTTTGCGAATAACTTTTTCTATGAGATATGTGTCCGGCTGTTTAGTTTTGTTAAGTTCTTCTTCATAAAACCTGCCTTTCAGAATTTCACCTCGGTGATCTTTTATTATATATGTATTACGAGCCCCAGGTTTAACTTGAACCACTGTAAATAATTCAATACTCCAGTTTCTTGTAAAACCTCTTTTGAATAAGTGCTTATATTTACTAATTCTTACTTGATCACCAACTTTGTATTTAGCTTTTCTAGTTGTTGGCTGGTATCTAGGATAGTAAACAGTACTGATCAATTTCTGCTCATCAGATGAAGTTACCTCAGAGGGTTTCATGTTAATTGTAGTGTGAACTGAATTATTATATCTATCTAGAAGTTCTGGTAAGATAGTAAGCCATTTATAATTACCTTGAATGGTAAATTGTTTATACATATGATTTTTTAGAGTTCTGTTGAATCTTTCTACAATAGAGGCCTTGAGATCACTGTAACTCGAGTAATGTTTTATTGACCGGCTTTTAATAAATTGTTGGAACACCGAATTATAGAATTCTTTGCCATTATCTGTTTGTAGATAGCGTGGTGATCTTCCACTCTGATTAATAATTGTCCTGAAGGCTTCTGTAACACATTTTCCAGTCTTAGATTTTAGCGGCAAAGCCCAGGCAAATTTTGAAAATGTATCTATGACAGTAAGTATATACTTGTATCCTTTGTTGACCTTATCTAAGTTTTTCAACTGTCCCGCCTTTAGGCGAGGTGCCATTTCCACCAAGTCACACTGCCATAAATCATCTATGCCTTTTGTAACCATTGGCTGTCGCTTATAGTTACGTCTGGCTGGTTTGTGTAATTCATCAACAATAATTTGTCTAGACATAGTATGTAAACAAGAATATTGCAACTATAGGGTGTTCAGCAGCTGATACTACAGGATTTTCTAAATATAATTTGTCTCCTATTTGTATTTTAAATTCCAGAGATCCATCATCTTCAGCATAAGATGTTTCTAATGTATTGGGATCTGTAAAATCTTCTAATTCTATATTGGTGACTTTTGGTTTGTTGTCAGCATTCGTTATTGATAAGGTAGGGTAGTGATGTGCCTGTGGTTGTAGCCAATATTTAATCTTGATTGGTCTAAGTGTACCTCCAACAAAAAACTGGTAATAAAATTGTGCAGGGGATAGTTTATACAGTTTGCCACCTGGTGTAAATGGTGAATCATATTCTTTGTTGGGGATACTGTACAATTCAAGGATTATTGTATGCTTAGGATTCTCGATTAGGCCAGTTATTTCTTTTTCTGCTGTAAGCAATCTATTTATTACAGATTCAAGATGCTCATTAATAGTCCTAACAATCTCATCGTGACCTGGTTTAATTCTTATGTCCACAGCAAGTTTTTTGTATTGTTGCACAATTTCTTGAAGTTGCGTTGCAAAAACAGACAGAGCACTTGCTTGGTTGGATTCCATGGTCCCTAGTTGTTGCTTGATATTAGCTACAATTTGCTGTAGATTTTCAACAACTGCCAATTTAGAATTTTGGGCAGTAAGATCATGGACTTGTCTTCTGATATCCTCAAACAAAGCATGCAGTTCATTAATATGTTGATTGGTTGGTAGAGTGGCTACTGTCTGATTAAGGTGTTTGATTTCTGTCTGGATATTCTTGATATCTTCTGATTTCAGTATGCGATTTACTGCTCTTTTAATATTTTTAAGTTCCTGAGATGTAGGCAAATTAGATACAGTATTCTGCAAAGATTCAAGTGCTAATTTCACACTATTTAATTCACTAGCGTCAGCCACACTACGCATAGCATCTTGGAGCAGGGTTATGTCTGCCTGAGTAGGTGTCGATTGTTGTAAAATTTCAAGTTTTGTTTGGATATCATCGATCAAGTGATGAAAATGAGATAGCTCAGATTCGGTGTTGAGGTTTTCAAGTTTGGTAATCTGTTGCTGGACACTGACAAGAGTGTCTACAATACCAGGCAAGCGAGATTCTAGTGTTTCTTGTACATTTGTCAAATCACTTTGTACTGCTGCTATGGTACCCTCAAGGTGAGTTATGGTACTCTGAATTTTTCCAAAATCTTCATATGTCTCAAGTTGCAGTTTGATGTTGGCAACACTGCGAGTTATAGCACTCAGAGCATCAGAAGATGGTAAGTTGTTCATAAAATTTTCAAGTGTCTCAATTTTTTCTTTAACCTCGGCTATGGCATTGTTCAAGGGGTCCAGATTAGGTATCTGTAGTGATTGAATTTGTTCTTTTAGAGTGGAAATTACTAGATCAAAATCTTCTTGTGATTTTATGCTTTTGACAATTGTTTGGAGCTGTGCCTGGACACTACTAATCTGCTCTTCTAGTTCTTGTTTCAATTGTTCAGAGTTGGTATTCTGAGTTTTTAATTTGGCTTGAAGAGCTGCTACAGCTTCCTCTAAATTTTGAAAATTATCCAATGTAGCCAAATCAGTATATTTCTGAAGCAATATTTTGAGTTCTGAATCAATTTTAAGAAGAGGGTCCATGCATTGTGATTGTAAATTTGTAATTTCTAGTTGAAGACTGGCATTGAGTGTGCTTTGTAAAACTTGTAAATCACTTCTTAATTTTTTCACTCTGACATCAAGCATCAGAATCTCATCACTGTGATCTTCATGTCTTGTATGGTCAAATATATCATTAGGCATTTTTATTTTTATTTTGTTTTAGGGGTTATTTATTTTTGAATATCTAATTCTTAATTCTATAAAAAAAGGTATAAGTTTGTCATAATATCCCGGGACCTCAATATATAAACAATCACCGGCAGAGACGGTATATACAGTACCAGAAATCATGTTTGAGTGCTTAATTCTATAAATATTTCTCCCTACAGAAACCTTGACATCACCCTCGGGAGTTGTAATAAATTGTAAATGACCACCTATAGGTAATTGGTAGTGGTTTAAATTATTGTTAAATATGTATAATGTTTTACCTGTTTTATCATCAACATCTGTAAGTATGCTGTTCAGATGAATCATTAGCAAACCAGTTAGTTTAGATATTATATCAGGAGAGGGTGCTGGTGTCGGCAGGTCCATAATAGCTTTTTTTTTAAATCCAAATAAATTCATTGGCATGTTTTATTTATTTTAAATCATGCTCTGTAATTGGGCATTGATTGCCACTTATCAAGTTACAATGACCCCACGGTAGAGTATGTACACCACATGATAAAATACATCTCTTATCGTCATGTGGGTCTAGAGCTACTTTTCTTACAATATTACTAGTTAACAAGTGATCCACACTCTGGATTCTATTTTCTGATGTTTTAATTAACCTCTGTGACATGAGACAATTTTTATAATCTTCAAATTCAAGCTCTTTATCTACAATATCTCTACCAATACCCTTAGCTTTTTTAGCAACAGCACCACTACATGTTTTAAAACTATACATTTTAGCTCTTAACCCAGCAAATCCTACAATAACATCGCCAAGTGTCTCATCTTTTAACTTGCCAGGCACCTTTTTGTTGTGGGGTTGAATATTTAGATGGCCTGGCAATTCACTAGTATCAAAATTTTTAATTAATTCAGGATGTGATATATCTTTATAAACATCTTCAGTTTGAATATTAAGAATAAAACTATCTGTGTCCATGTACATTAATTTTATACTTTTACCATAAAAAGGTTTCAACACATCATAATATAGTTTTAACATATGTAATTTTGCCAATTCTAATATCACCGCCCCTACATAAATAGGTTTATCAAACTTAATTTTTGTTTTTTTTCATATTAAAAAGTGCCATATTCTCATCATAAATTCTTCTATAATTAAAATTCGGCTTTGCCACTAATTTTTTGCTCCGGCTAGGGTCGGTAACTAATTTAACATCACTATACTTTCTAACATTTTCTATAGTTTTCCCATACACTGAATTAACCATTAATTTAAACAAAGTTTTATCAAATTGGCTTACTGCAGCTGTTCGAAGATTGGTGTTCGTATCAATATATGATTTCAACCATCTTCAGTGCCTGAATCTCAAAACTTTGCCAACCTTAGTTACTTTAACACCATGACGCATCAAAAACTGAAGGTTTTTGTAATGTATTATATAATCCTGTTTTGATTCCAAAGTCATCATTAGCTTTTTTTTGTTTAGAATTAGGCGAACACTCAACCTCAGAAATTGGGGGCAAATCAGAAAACTTATTGTGTAAATCTTCAGGAATTATCAGATCAACCTCTAAGAATAGACCCTAGTGACTGTCATCAAAATCCTGAAGATCTCCAATACTAAAATTTTCAACCCACTCAAGTCCTGCATATGGCAATTTATCCATCATAGCGTAACCATACAAGCTATTTGCATCCACATAAAGTATATAATTTGATGGCAATTCTGGATCATAATTAGAAATATATTTATTATTAGCTCTGGCATATCTCTGAGAACATTGCACCATGTCCCCTCTTATACATTGCTCCATAAACAAGTACATATCTTGATCTTGGATTAAATTTAACTCCATTTTAGTGTTTAAAAACATTGCAGACCATGCTAGCCCTGGAGCACTATAGAAATAAATTGGATCTAGCTTATAATTTTCTATTGAAGATTTTCTAAATGCCTGAAGTATATCGGCTAAAAGAGTTACATCAAGTTTTAAATATGCCATATGATAATCACCAAATGTCTGGCATTTTAAATTGGTCCACATCAACTGAGCATGGTGATAATCTTCATCAGTGATTTCGGATGCCCTGAGTTTACTATAGAATGCTTTTTGTGGTGGCAGAGAACACTCATCAAATTTAGAAAAATCAGTAACATGGTCATACGGGTATACACCTTTTCGCCTAATTAATTTCAAGTCCTGATTTGGAAACATGGCACAAGTAATTTTAAATTGATCATCAGATAATTGACTGGCCAGAGTAGCCAAGCTAGCCGACAAAATTCTGTATGAATCAAGAAATCTTAAGTGAATAAGAACACTATTAACTTTAATTATCTTGCTAATAGCTATATATTTCTCATCATTTTCTGCTAAAATATTTAAATTCTGCTTCTCAAACCCCTCGTACTTGATCAGATGATGAAAATCATAATTAGATGCACCATGGCAAAATATCGGGACAAATTTTGGTCTCTGGATCTTAATATTACAACTATTACACAGAGCCATTAAACATTTACCACTTGTATGGGAATGGTGTTTCACCTTGACATTTGTATCTGAAAATTCACAATCACATACCAGACATTTTTTTGCATTTTTAAAATTTTGAATTTGTTCTTCTGTTAAAGGCATCATAGGCCTTGATTTTAATAAAATATTAGATGCTATGTCATGGCACTCATTTTCTATTTTATGTGCAAATTCTTTAATAGCATTTGGTCCCATGTATAAGTGTGGTTCACTAGCTACACCATCCCGTATAATTATATAACAAAAACTAGAAGGTTCATGTAACTGGTATGATGTAATTGAAGATTCATCAGGATCTGGACTGCAGAATGCAAGAGGTTTCAGGTTTGACTCAAAATCACAAACTATATATGCTGGGTGTTCCAACAAAGCTTCAAATTTTTTGAATTTGGCATTTTCATTTGGCATAGGCATTACCATATGAACTGGTTTATGATTCCCACAATATTTTAAATGTTCAACTAACTTGTTTTTAGCAATTTCTGTGTTACGTTCACTAATCCCATTTACTATTTTTTTACCATCAAATACAGTTAAACATCTTCGGCACAACTTAAATATTGTATTAGATTTTTTTATTTGTTTTCTTACTAAAGCTTCAAGATTGTGTATCGAAGTGTAATGGTATGTGCCATCCCCCTCAATTAAAAGCAAATCAATCAGAACAGCAAAATCATCATCAACTGTACTAATTCTGAGAGGTTCTATCAAGCAATTCCCAGCACCAGTAGAACAAATAAATACATTAATAGATAATGGTTTACCATTGATATCTCTGGCCTTTTTTCAAATTTATCAATATTTTGAACATACATTGGATATTCTAAGCCCTTCATTGCATCATCAAAATCGTGTTCATATTTTTTATAATAAGTTATTCTTTTTGGATTATCTGAAACTGGATACAAAGCAGCTAAAATACACCACAAAAAGCATTTCTGATCATTATTTTCTATGTTAATCACGGCTCTTTTGTTTTTAATTTTGGCAGAAAATGGCACATATGTCGAACCTTGTAGTGGGTTAAATTTAGAAATATTAATATATAACTTGTGTGGACTTCCACATAAACTCCATCCGGATTCTTTTGCCGCAAATTCAGAATGTTTAATAATCAATTGTTCTATCAAACTACTTATTATTTTGTCTAAATTTCTATTTCAATAAACAGCTACAGTTTCTGTTATGTGGGGGTGTGTAAATTGTGTTCCATTCGGCTTCTTATATTGTGTAAAAAATTTGAAAGATAATTTATAAGAGCTATTTTGCTTATCTAGAATATCTTGCACATCAGGATTTATATTATTCAAAAAATTCTTAATATCACATTTTGGGTCTGATATAAAACGGTAATCACCTAGTTGACTATTAAAACTACTATAGATGGGTGCATAGCGAAGCTGCTTTGCTGGTTTATAATTAATGGGGGTTTCAAGTTTTCTTTTTAGACCAGATGAAGATGTAGATGGTTGTGATAAAGTAGAAAACTGTGCAAAACAATTATTTTTATGTTTATATAAGAAATATTCCAGACTATATTTTTTATGACAATTTGGGCATATTTTTGTGGGAGTTCGATATTTGCCTAGATTACAATTTCTTTGATGCCTAGCCCAATTAGAGCTAAATAAATTCGTATTGCATTGATCACAATATTTTTGATTTGGCATTTTTGTTATTAGTTATAAGATTTCTTGGGGTTTAAATTAAAACTCTATATTTAATATAAAATATGAATTGGGTTCAGCAGTGTACTTTGTATAATTATTGTATATATTTAATATGTTAATATTATTAATTTTTATCCTCGGTTTATTATATCAGATTTCTTGGGTTTCAAATCAAAATTTTATACTTAATAAAACTATGACAAATTATAATGCCAATAGCTTACGTGCACGAAAGTGGAATAAATATAGATCGACAGAAAAGCATCTTCGGCTACTGAAACACTAACCTTCCTCAATTGCGTGTTAGTACAGGCACGTTGTGATGTGACAATGACCTGATAGCGTATGCTATGTATCGCTTCTGTAAGCTACTGTTTTTCTGTGGATCAATATTTTAGCAAAGCTTGGTAGAGCTATGTTCTATCCCTCGGTTCCTCTGCTAATCTAGCAAAAGTAGAAAATCGGCACTGTGCTCTGATTTATATAGCTAATAGAAATCTTGCTTACTTAAACTAATCAGAAAACACCACGTATAAATTATTAGCCAATCAAAATCTTTGTTTTTTTAGCTATGCAAAATATCCCAGTTTCAATTCGACTGACAATTCACATATCCCCATATCACTGTATGCTTGCCCTATTAGCACCTCTTTTGCTGTTGTACTCAATTAGTTTTCACTAACTGGCGATTTTCTTGAAGAGGTCTAATAGAGCAAGATACGGCGGTATGAGAAATATGTGAATTAAAGATATTTTAGCAATATACGACGTCTTAAGAAAGGCATATTCAGCTCCAAAGTACTTTGTCTAACGCTTACTACCATTCCCTATTGCTGGCAGAGGGAGTTCAAAATGATGATGACGTACTGAAAAAAGTTGACTTGTTGACTTGGGTATTGGCCCGAGTCTGTTCACCGAGTTCAGACATTTGTACATAGATGGCTCTGTTGTTGTCGCTCATAGCTTAGGACAACAACAGTGTCAAGAAAAAAGCATATTTTTTAACAAATTTATAAACAGCAATTTTAGCAAATTTATGTTTTGTCACATCAATTTGAGGGGGTCTTCTTTTCTCGGAAGCATTTTTTTACAAAAATCGTAGGTTTTACACAGTAACAATAAAATTTTATAGACATTTTGCCTTAGTTTTAAGTATTTCTATACAGTCAAAACGCCTCTTCATTTATCGATTTTATAATACATCCAATTATACTACTTCAACGGCAAAGCAGATATGGTGTACTGTACAACATGATGCACATTGTCAAACCGAGCTGATGTTGTAGAATTTACCCTCTACGCGGCCACAAACCAAGCTGGTTTCGTGGTGAGGAAAGCACAACGTGTTCCTCAGTGGAACGCTGCGTTTCAGCCATTCAGTGGCGGCATCTGGATGTTGATAGTTGTGACGTTGACGCTTGAAACGCTGGCTTGGAGAGTATTTGTCCACGTGGCGGATGGATACGGGACGAGGAAGATCTATTCGGTAGCCATCTTGGCATATTTCTTGTCCATTGTGATCTGAATGTCTGTGGAAAAGCCCCTTGGTACGCCTTTAAGAGTACTTTTCTTCTGGTACGTCTACTTCAGCCTGATCGTGAACTCCCTCTACGAAAGCTCGCTGATCAGTTTCTTGACGACTCCTCGGTTCGAACCTGACATTAACACATTGGAAGCAACCCGTCTTTGGTCGACATGCTACTTCACGCCAGCCAAGATTCGCTGAATGACATTGCCGACAGGTACATCGAGGTCCATGACCCGGAACGTTTCATGGATCGAGTTGTCAACGACGGTGATGTCGCGTTCTTTGACGGCAAACCTTTCTTAGAGTACAAACTCATGACGAAGTATGGCGGTGCATCTGCTGAACGAAGCTTTACACTCGGTATTCATGGCACATCCTGTAACCTAAGGTTCGCCCTATTTACCTTGCGTTGAACAGAGCTGTGCGCGGATTGGTGGAGGCAGGGATGGTGTACAAATGACACAGGGATACACTGGACGAAATTCGACAGCAAGCCAGCGACAGTGGCGCCTCTCTTGAGAAAACTACAGTGTCTTTGTCTCTTGATCATAGGCAGACAGCATTTTTCTTACTGTGCTTTGGGTTGTGTGTGGCAACACTGTCGTTTATTACAGAAGAGTTCCTAAAGAGACTATAGATACCGAAAATGTTCTTTGTGGTTTGAAATTTGCCACCTATCGTTTTCACGTTCAGAAGACACAACGGTGCTTATGGAGAAACCGCACAGTGTTGCCAATACTCCGCTAGCTCATGTCGACGGGAAATGATGACCTTCCTTCACAATGAAGGTGTTAGATATTTTGTATACGTATATAATGATATATTTTTTCACGTGTTGGAAAGCCTTTCAAGGCTTAATATGGTGTCTATGAATTTATGTGTACGTTGGAAACTAAAAAAGTGTTCTTCATTTCAGTATTAATGTCGACAGTAATGTAAACAAACACAACGTGTATTTGCGACAGCACTAATGTTGCTAACAACAGCAGCATTGGAAATAATTGTCAATTACTAAATTTAAGTAATTACAATTCTATTATAACAAACTGCATGAAGTTAATATTTTTACTGAATGGAAATAAAATAACGCGAAAACTTGGTGGTGATTAGCCGGAATGCTGCGGTGAGCCAGCTCAAGATGGCCAGACAACGCCTCCTTACTTCGCGCGCGGTTCGGGTTAAAAAGAAACTCCAAATGCATGGAAGTAATATTTCTGGGAACCTTTGAGTGGTTATAAAAAATAATTTCATTATTTTCTCCACAACTTTGTCGCTGGAAGTTTTTACTTGGAATTACAGAACAAAAAATGGCCAGCGACGACATTTTCTACTGCACGAATATAAAAAATCTCCACATATTTTATTTGATTATTTTTTAATGCGAATATGCTTTAAAGTATTGATAAATTCTGAGCACCACCATCACTTATGACAATTAAAAAACAGTGTCAATTTTTTTTCATAATGAATGCTTCAATTTTACGGCATGTTTCAACGTTAAGAATCAAAACAATGTAAAAATTTTCACAGAAAATTTGCGTTTTTAATTTATCTAAAAATATGTAAGCAAGGTACCAGTTTTTTGTGTTCACCATCGTATTCTCTACAAAATTTCCTGCAAAACTGCAGGTACCGATTTTACGTAAGCTAAATTTGTAGTGTTGCCCACGGGACGGGACAAACCTTTTGAAATTCGAGACGGGACGAGACGGAATGCCTGTCTCGTCTCGTTTTCGAGACGAGACACGAGACGGGACGGGACGGCTTTTGAAAAGTCTCGTCTCGTCTCGAATGTCTCGAAAAAATAAAAGCAAAATATTTAATCAGTTGCAAATACTTGTTTGCTTGGAATAAAGTATTTCAATTAGAAGCGTTGATAAGCATGTATTAAGTCAAAAGAAGACTATTCTAGAGAGAGTAATGAATGAACTTTCAATACTCTTTCGAAACACAGCATTACGAGTACTCCCCATTTCTGTCATTCAATTTATTCCAGGTTAATAATTTTATGTTACGATAGTACTCCAGATACTAATACAATTCTGAACAACATCAAGTAAAAGGGCTGGTAGAGAAGGTGGAAGGAGGGGCCAAAACATCGTGGAGTATCTGAGTCCGAGATTTATCTTGTAAACATAGTCTCAGGTCTATAGGTTGGAAAGATAAACGGACCGACGGATAGGGTTTATTATTATTATTATTTAATTTTTACATCAAACGGTGTACAGAAGTGAATGTTATTAGGAAGTAGGATTGGATTCTGTTTAATGCATCGCTCCCCTTTGCTCCCCATATCTCCCTCCCGTACCCTACTGACCCTATTAATAATGTACGATATAGTTTTTCCACAAAATGTATTTTTCCAATTTCCATACTGTCCGCATTATTTCGTTTGTTATTGCCCCAGCCTTTCCTTGCAGCCTTTGCGTATGTCTTGTCCACGTCCCTGCCATAGTGAGAACTAATCCCAAGTATTTTATTCTTTTTACCCTTTCTAATTCTTGCCCTCTGAAAGTCCACCTTTCGTCTTTTCCATATACATATCCGTTCTTGAACACCATAATTTTTGTTTTTGTCAGATTCACTTGCAGTTTGGATTCTCAGAGCCCTTTGTAGGCCGGCATTTGTCTCTGAGATCAGAACCACATCATCTGCGAACAGGAGCGCCGGTACCCTTGTCGTCCCGACCTTGGGAGTGTCGGTTTGTTCACTCTCTATATACGCAACTATTTATATAATATATATATATATATATATATATATATATATATATATAGAGAGAGAGAGAGAGAGAGAGAGAGAGAGAGAGAGAGAGTGAAGAGCAGGGGTGACAGAACACATCCTTGCTTTACCCCCGCTTCCGATTTTCGTTTCTCTGTCACGGTATCCATTTGACACCGTGTATCTTCGAGTATTGTGGGAAACATGGCAGTACAAATTGATGAGGTGAGGTGTTGTTGGGAAAGTTATTAGGGAGTCCAAGATATTAGATAATCAGGGACAAATAATCTTGCATTATCCCACTCCGAGCAGCTGAGAGCTAAAGAGGAGGAGCAAATACGGGAAATATGGAAAGAACTAATTTGGTGATTTTAGTATTTACAGGAAACCATGACAAGATTTTAACACATGATTATTTGCACGGGTTGCAAAATTATTAGAATGTTATGGAAATTTCGGAAATGTTGAGAAAATTCTTGTTCTTTCCCTCAGCATTCCACAGGTGGTTCGATTCGATTTTTTTTACGTCCTTTTAAAGATTATTTCCAATGCTTTTATTTTTATTTAAGGAGAATACTATTCCTTGGATTGTAATAACGAAATATTGAGGCTGAAATAGAATATATTTCAAGTGAAGGAAGATAACTAAGTTCTGTATAATCGTCGTAGGAGGAAACTTTGTTCTATGATGGGACTCCCCGATGGTACAATGGTATCGTCGACGCCTTGTAATCAACGGGTTCCGGATATGATACCCGGTGAAGGCACATAGTGATTTGGATCCCACTTTAAACTGTGGGTCCAGTCCCGATTAACCTTTCTGTAAATCAGATGAACGAATGTTGTATCTGTTCTTTTTATTCTGTGAATTTAGCCAAGTTTTTGAGCAAAATACATGTAGTATCTACTGTCTACATTTTCACTCGTTACCAAACAAATTTCACAAAGTAGTTTTTATCAAACTTCAGAGGGAAGCTGACAACAATGCCAGGGGGGGGGGGAGCTCAGCGCACCCCCTACCTCTAGTTACGGCCAGGGTGTATTCCGAGACTATTTTTCGCCGCTCACCACTGACAGAGGTTTCGCTTTGAACAATGGACACCGTTGCTTCAGGGGCGAGGTTGACCTGCAGTAGCGGGTAAGTGCCATAAATCCAGACCTAAGAATGAAGGTTGATGCAAGGGAGGGGCAATAAAAATTCTGTAATTTGCTTTGCTTGCCGATAGGAAGTTTTGCAGGAACAATGATACGAGGGACACTTAGGATTCTTTTCAGCTGCTAGAAAAAGCTGAGAGTTGTTTCCGCCATTTGATCGTAGGAAGAGGTTTTCTGAGACAGAGTGGGATTATTTTACACATACATGAGAAAGGGTGGTTGTTTAAAGATAGAGAAGTATTTTGCACGTTTTTTAAAAGTTCAAATAAAACGATAATTTATCCTTACTCTTATGAAAAGAAGTAACGCAGTACAGGGAAAGAATAACTCTTCACATTTCAAGCACCTGGTGGGATGCAACACAAGAGTATTGCAGGAAGTCTATGAACAAGGATGAAGATGGATATGTGAAATTTGACTTACCTGCGGGTGAATTAGTGGATTCTAATATTCTTAACGTTGATATTGTACTTTCTTTAAATTCACTTGATTTACAAATAGGCTAAATTACGAACCGACCTTCAGTTTAAAGTGCGATCCGGTCCACTTTGTGCCTCCATTGGTTGATTGATTGATTGATTTGTTGTTTTAAGTCCACTTTATGCACAGTAAGGTTAATCGGGACTGGACCTACAGTTTAAAGTGGGATCCGAACCATTTGTGCCTCCACCGGGTATCGAACCCGGGACCCCTTGATTACAAGGCGACGACGGTGCCTCCATTGGGTATCGAACGCGAGGACCCTTAATTACAAGACCTCGCCGTTATTACTACTCTATCGCGGAGGCACCCAATTTACACAAATAGGTTGATTCCAATAACACGTTATATGCATAGTCTCATAATGATACCCTTTTGGTAAATCTAAACATTTTTTTTCAACTATAGCATGTCTAAAAAATTCATTGAAATTTGGATTTTTATAACGTCAGGAGAGACGGGTCTGAAAATGTGCGATATAAAATAAATGCACGTTTGCCTTCCATACGTGGTGGTTTTGTCACGTTTCATCGCTTCGTAAAACATACACTTTTGCAGGAACGGCTTCTTGCATCCTCCTGGGGCCTTGCTCTAGTTAAACAAGAAAATATATTTGTTTAGCATAATCGAGGGTTACTTATTCCTGCCGAACTTACTAGAAAACAGGGATTCTATTGGGATCATACGGCTTTGAATGACAGTATCACAATGAAGATTTATGTACAGAAATATTAATTACGAACTTTTTTTCGTCAACTGGATTTAACATCCTTCTTTTTGTTATTCAGCAAATATTCAATTCATGACCTTTTCTGACATTAATTTCCTAGCCAGGACAGCTGTTTTTATGTAAATTTTGGCGATCCTAACTACACGTAAGCTAGATATTAGCTAATATTCTTGCTGTTATATTACTATTCTTGTACCGTCTTTGTAACATTTCATGTAATATTAATAATAGAATTAATTAATTTGCATATTTAAGTGAATAGACATAGGAATTATATTAATGTATTAATTTAAACATTTTCTTGATTGTTGTCGTTAATGTTATTTTCATTTTTTCTTAAACACTTGGCTCGGACACCCTCCCCCGACATATATTTCTAGATGCGTGCCTGCCGAAGGATGCATTTTATCAAGCGGTGGTGGTACCGGACTTAGAGGCTAAAGGGAAAACAAACAAGTATGTGCGTCAAAAGCTGAACATAAGAAACAGCACAATATCACAAAGAAACACTTTATGAAACTTATGTCATAGAAGGAGATGTTTAACAATATTAAGAACAATAAATGCTATCTATTTGTAATATACTAAGTAACTTATTGCAATTTTGAATAGTCTTTTGTGTTCCTACTACACATTTAAAATATTTTTTGTTGCTCCCAGCTACAAGCTTAGAATTTTTTTTAAAAAAGGTAAATTTTCATAATGCACGGAAGTTCGACATGTAGAAAGAAAGAAGGTCCAGGGGAAAACATTTCAAAAGGATAGACAAGTGTATGAAAGCGAGAAAAAACACAAGGTAGATTTCATAAGATACCTGCAAGAAACTGCATTTTTAACATTAATGTCCTCATGATTAACGAACCTTATTTATTCTCACAATGCAATGGGTAAAATATTTGGAGCTTTATCCCACTTTCCGGGAAAATATTGTGTTTCTGCTACTTTTGACTTTTGTTGGCATGATAATCCGGATCACTTTTACGAGACGAGACGAGACAAAACGAGACGGGACGAGACGAGACGGGACAGAACCCTTCGAGACGGGACACGAGACGGGACAAACGAATATTTTCGAGAC
Source organism: Lepisma saccharinum (assembly GCF_977018435.1). NCBI lineage: Eukaryota > Metazoa > Arthropoda > Insecta > Zygentoma > Lepismatidae > Lepisma > Lepisma saccharinum. Next base: position 16,359,450 of record NC_139229.1, read on the forward strand.
GAGACACGAGACGAGACAGCATTTTCACGAGACGGGACGAGACAGACCAAAGTCTCGTCTCGTCTCGTCTCGTGGGCAACACTATAAATTTGTAAATCGAGAAATTTCACAACAGCGCGCTCGTATTTTCCCATAAGAAAAGCATTGTCCATAAGAGCCCATTGTGTCTTCTGAACGTGAAAACGACTTTAGAATTAACACCCTCCAAATCCATAGCAGTCATGTGTTCTTGAAACGCGAAAAACTGTACCAAATAAACCATGCAGTGTAGGTGAATCATGATTCTTGATTTTCCATGCACGAAAGTAATTATTCTCGCAGTATTTGATGAGTTTTAGTGCATAGACGAGCAAACTAAGAGAAAACTGGATATGGCTAATTCTGATAACAAAATAAGGATTTGGGGGATTTTGTTCCTTAATTTAACTAGCTACTAAAATAAGAAAGAGGCAAATACATTTATTTTGTCTACATGTTTACAACTAAGTACGTGGGCAAAAGTGCACGTAGTAAAATAAGTTTCATGCAATATTTTTTACATGTTGAATATGAAAATATTGTCCTTTATAAAATTTGTTGTTACATTTTTCAACTTCATTTGGAATATTAGTATATTTTATATATACAAAATTACAAATGCTTTGTTTTAGTAGGCCACTTTAAATCGCAAACTCCCTACCCTCTCTACCACCTCGGGGTATGATTTTATCGCCGCCACTGTTTCTCTGTAGGGAGCGTCTGTCCCCCATTTTCCCTAATTCCGATGATTACGTATTTGAGGCATCCATAAATAATGCTTTTTAACGTCTGTAAACTAAACACCTAAGTTAACATTCGATATGCTAACGCATATTTCATCAGGTTTAATAAATGAAACGAAATCCAAGTTTTCTTATATCTCAAATATACGTAATTTTAATTCAGCACACAATAAAAAATATAAAACCGTAGGAAGTTAGTTTCTATAATTCCCGGTAGATGGCACTTGACAAACTTTTGTTCTTTATAATTAAAAAAAGCAAAACACAGATTACATCGTAGTCTTCAGTTTTCAAAAATATGAAAGCTGAGACTAATTCTCCGATAGAAATGCCAATATTTGGCTAAAAAATGTATATAAGTATCAAATTTTGCTAGATATATTTCAGCTGCCGTAAAAGATTCGCTTATCTGTTTCTTAAAATTACAAAACAAAGTCAGAAAAAGCATAGAGTAACTTCCATTCTCAGATTAGTTTTTGAAGTGGTATTTGCCTTATAGCAAAGCTACATTTGCCAAAGAAAATGATGCTCAAGTACGCTGAGTGTTAACAGTGATTTGTTTTGATTTGGAGTCAATTAGTGTATTTGGTGTCTGCACTATCTTCCGGACCGGTGTATGTATGACGTATGTTCACGTGGTGCATGCTAACTAATCAAATTACCATTTAAAGCAGCAGACAGGCATTTGTTGAATGTTCTGAACTTGAACACCGCAGTCTAGATGGTTGAACGTAATGTCCTTGCACCACTGTGGCACTGGATACATCTGCACTGCACCGAGTGTCAAAAAGTGCAGCCAACTAGACGGGGCTAGTATAAATATAAATCTTCTCTCTCATCTTCTGGTGGCATTGGATTAAAATCCAATCAACATTACATACTATCACTAAAATTCCGATAATTACTGTGAACATATGGTAGATTTGATCAAGGGATAATGAAGTTACATGTGTTTTCCAGCCAGCATGTCTAAAAGCAGTGGTGCGGAGGAGAGAGGGAGCAAAAGTGGCCCCCTCAAACGGTTGCTTTCGTTCAATTATCATTAAGGAATGTTTGTTCTACCTGTACATAATTGATGTAAAATATTGGTAAAAACACATATTTGATATAATTTCAATAATAATGTATCAAAAATTGTAAAACTTACAAAGTATTCGTCATTTAAGGCCTTCCCCACTTAATGATACCAGAATGGAGACCAAAAAAGCGTGCTTAAATGTACCAGACGTGTCCCCGTTTGATTTCTTCTTATGGGGTTGCGTCAGGGACAAGGTGAATTGATCTAAATCAGGTTGAGTTGAATCGCGATTTAAATCAAGATTAAAATCAGGTTTTATATTCAATTTTATACAGGGTGTCCCAGAAGTCTTTCCCTGATTACAAACTTTATACATATCCGCTATATGCAAGATAGAGATGTGAAAGTGGTGCCAAAATGTTGGAAAACTAACCAAGTTTATTTGTTGCAGGTTTGAGTAACGCGGCTGTAGTGTAGCAGTGTCAGTGCCCAGAAAACCGGAAATGTTCACAAATCAGGGAAAAGCTCAGCATGTCCTCTGGTATCACGATACCCGGTCACCAATATCAGTGCAGAGAAACTTTCGTCTAGAATATCTGTCATCAATAAGTTGGTATTTAAAAAATGGAATTTATCTTGATTACCAAATCCTGTCAAGTCCAAGAAACATTGTATGGAAAGATGCCACCCGATGTCAAGAGCATTAATTCCGGATTCCTTGGCACTGACACTGCTACACTACAGCCATATTACTGAAACCTGCAAAAAATAAACTTGGTTCGTTTTCCAACATTTTGGCACCACTTTCACATCTCTGCATAGCATATAGCGGATATGAATAAAGTTTGTAATCAGGGAAAGACTTCTGGACACCCTGTATTATTTGATGTTTTTGTAAATGCTTTACCATTAACTATTGTAAATTGTGTAATATAGCGCGTCTCGTGTCTCTTCACTAGTCGATAATATCGTCGCTATGGTAGAAAGAGGAAAATGGAACAACAACAATACGTTGTTCACGAAGCTAAAGCGTCCGCTTTTGTGAAAATTTCCATTTCGAGGCCTGCCACAGACTAGATGCGTGCTACGTGTCGAAGTGTGGACGCATTGAACGTTTACAAAGACTGTAAAAATGATCCGGAGAGCTTGTCTTTCGCTTGGTGTATGATTCATTAAATGTAACTGAACAAGATTAATGAACTCGTTTCAGCCATTTTGAACAATAGAATAATGGGAAGTATGTAAATAAATTGCTTCCGTTATGATGAATTGCTATTGCGTTGTGAATTGTATTTCCAATACCAATTAGTATCAAAAACTTCGAGACTAGCTCTCTTTACTAGTAATAGCTTTATTTATCTAAGTATACACACTATCACCTTCAAATTAGCCCCCTTGCACAGCAATACAGCTCTTTCAGTGTTCCTGCCCCTTCAGGAATATGTACTGGAAGCAGTACCGGATCTACAAATCTTGGGCCTCCTCGAAAAATATCCCAAAGGCCCCCCTACCTACCTACCTATACACACACACGCGCCACATATGTATATGAATATGTATGTGTATATACACACACACATACATACACATATATAATGTATGTGTTTTGTGTAATTCTTGATATCATGTTAACAAAGTCACATATAAGGATCTACAGATGGTGATTCAAAAGTCCCTTAACACCCTCTATAGAAAGTAAAGGAGTTAGGCTGGGCACAATTGGACATGATAGAAACAGGTGATTCTTAGGGGGAACCGCATTGGTGAGTTCCAAGCAGACGTCCCCCATATTGTATTTAACTCAAAATTTTTAAATGGGAAAGGGGTGATGTCATATGACACTGTTTTCTCACACATGGAAAAAGTCACATTTGTTACAATCAAGCAGTCATAACTTTTTCCTGAGTAAAGATAGCTTGAAGAAACCTTCGCCACTGCATTTCTCGTGAAATTCTATCCTGATTTGATTGTAGTCTGGCTGCCACGCGGGAAACACAGAACCCAGGGTGGGTGATCTAAGGTAGGAATTTCTCCGGCTTTGTCCCCGCATAAAGCGGCTCATCTCCAATATGACCGACATCCGAAATATGTGCGGCCCTACCTCCACATACCCTAAATGTGCCTTCCTGGCACGGTGTTATATGGACAGGGAACTTTAACTTCACCTTTAGGCCTACATGTATATATTGGATTTGTTTCTGTACCCCTTCAATAGCTAAATTAGTAAATTTCTTTTTTACACACGCATTTACGAACCCTCTACTATTCCAATGGCTGAGGCCCCCCTAAAAGCTTTGGAACATCAACATCAACACTTTGGACGAACTTTGGGAAATCCGAGCTGAAGATTGGAAGCAACCCGTCCTTGGTCAACATGCTACTTCACACCATCCAAGATTCGCTGAATGACATTGCCGACAGGTACATCGAGGTCCATGACCTGGAACGTTTCATGGATCGAGTTGTCAACCACGGTGCTGACGCGTTCTTTGACGGCAAACCTTTGCTAGAGTACACACTCATGACGAAGTATGGCGGTGCATCTGCTGAACGAAGCTTTACACTCGGTATTCATGGCACATCCTGTAACCTAAGGTTCGCCCTATTTACCTTGCGTTGAACAGAGCTGTGCGCGGATTGGTGGAGGCAGGGATGGTGTACAAATGACACAGGGATACACTGGACGAAATTTGACAGCAAGCCAGCGACAGTGGCGCCTCTCTTGAGAAAACACCAGTGTCTTTGTCTCTTGATCATACGCAGACATTTTTCTTACTGTGCTTTGGGTTGTGTGTGGCAACACTGTCGTTTATTACAGAAGAGTTCCTAAAGATACTATAATAAAATAAATCCGTCGCGCAACAGCCCATGAAGGGCCTAGGCATACCTACCGACTGCCGGTCTCCCTCCCACGCTTTCCTTCGTCACCTCTAAGCGTGGAGATCTTCAACCAGTATTGGAATAGTCGGGGTGTCGGCCCGACGTATCCCCAGCCGTTATAGTAGGCCTCCGTGACCGGATTACGCTCACTCACTCGGAGCTCCCCAATTTCCTCACGATGGTGGGTTGCCACCGGCCCTATACGTAGGCCGAATAAATTCCGACCAGAGCCGGATTCGAACCTACGCCGTCCCGCAGCGAACTATCTAAAGAGACTATAGATACCGAAATTTGGCACCTAGAATTAACACCCTCCAAATCCATAACAGTCATGTGTTCTTGAAACGCGAAAAACTGTACCAAATAAACCATGCAGTGTAGGTGAATCATGATTCTTGATTTTCCATGCACGAAAGTAATTATTCTCGCAGTATTTGATGAGTTTTAGTGCACAGACGAGCAAACTAAGAGAAAACTGGATATGGCTAATTCTAATAACAAAATAAGGATTTGGGTGATTTTGTTCCTTAATTTAACTAGCTACTAAAATAAGAAAGAGGCAAATACATTTATTTTGTCTACCTGTTCACAACTATGTTTATTACGTAAACGAGTACATTGTATCGTTTGCAATGATGATTATTTTTGGCATCAAGAGGAGTAACGATTGAGTGCCAAAACTGGGAGGGAGCGCAAGGACAGTCTGCTCTTTCTTGATAGACAAGACTTACCATTAAGAGGAGCCATAGTAAGTGAGTAAAAGTGACAAAAAAGGGAAGGGGGCAACTGCCCAACGCCTCCCTAATCGCCACCACATGTTAGTTATTATTTACAATATTTTTTACATGTTGAATATGAAAATATTGCTCTTTATATAATTTGTTGCTGAATTTTTCAACTTCATTTGGAATATTAGTAGACTAACTAAACTAACTAACTCTCTAGCCTTATTAAACCCGAAGGTTCATGGCTGCAGCAACACAGGCCTTCCATCTGTCCCTATCTTGAGCAAGATATATATATATATATTAGTATATTTTAACTAACTAACTAACTAACTAACTCCCTAGCCTTCTTAAACCCGAAGGTTCATGGCTGCAGCAACACAGGCCTTCCATCTTTCCCTATCTTGAGCAAGTTCTATATACTCTTTTCCATCCCTACCGATTTCCCTTAGGTCCATCTCAACGTTGTCCCTCCATCTTCGTCTTGGCCTTCCTACAGGTCTCTTACCATCAGGTTTCCCAACAAGAATCCTGTAAACTCCTCTTTCCTCTCCCATTCGTGCCACATGGCCTGCCCACCTAAGTCTTCTTGATTTAATTATTCTAATAATATCTGGACATGAATACAAATTATGTAGTTCGAAATTATGTAACCTTCTCCACTCACCTGTCTCCTCATCCCTTTTAGGTCCAAAGATTTTCCTAAGGATCTTATTTTCAAATACTCTCAATTTATGTTCCTCTTTCAATGTAAGGGACCAAGTTTCACATCCATATAATACTACAGGCAAAATTACTGTTTTGTATATTTTAACTTTTAGTTTCTTAGATATTAAACGAGAAGACAAAAGTTTATGAAGAGAGAAGTAACATGCATTTCCTGAATTAAGCCTACTTTTTATTTCCTCTTTAATATAATTTTCATTTGTTAATATTACTCCTAAGTATTTGAATTTGGAAACTGGTTCAAACGAGTTGTTATCAATAATTAGATTTTGATTATTACCTAACACTTGGTTTCGGCCTGTAAGCATATATTTAGTTTTCTCTTTGTTAACTTCCAAACCTATCTCTTTAGCAGTTTTGAAAAATATTTTAGCATTATTCTTAATTGTATTGACATCATCATCTGCATATGCTAACAACTGAGTCACACCATTTAATTTTAGTCCTTCTTTAGTTTCTTTTACCTTCCTAACAGCATATTCTAAGGCAAAATTAAAGAGCAATGGAGATAATGCATCTCCTTGTTTTAACCCATCATGAATTGTAAATTTGTCAGACATATTAATACCTACACGAATTTTACTTTCTGTTTCACTGGTGCATACTAAATATTAGTATATTTTATATATACAAAATTACAAATGCTTTGTTTCAGTAGGCCACTTTAAATCGCAAACTCCCTACCCTCTCTACCACCTCGGGGTATGATCTTATCGCCGCCACTGTTTTTCGACAGGAAGCGTCTGTCCCCCATTTTCCCTACTTCCGATGAGTACGTGTTTGATCCATCCATAAATAATGCTTTTTAACGTCTGTAAACTAAACACGTAAGTTAACTTTCGATATGCTAACGCATATTTCATCTGGTTTAATAAATGTAACGAAATCTAAGTTTTCTTATATCTAAAATATACGTAATTTTAAGTCAGCACACAATACAAAATATAAAACTGTAGGAAGTTAGTTTCTATAATTCTCAGTAGATGGCAGTTAACAAATGTTTGTTCTTTATAATTAAAACAAGAAGGACACAGATTACATCGTAGTCTTCAGTTTACAAGAATATGAAAGCTGAGAGCAATTCTCTGAAGGAAATGCCAATATTTGGCTAAAAATGTATATAAGTATCAAATTTTGCTAGATATATTTCAGCTGCCGTAAAAGATTCGCTTATCTGTTTCTTAAAATTACAAAACAAAGTCAGAAAAAACAGAGTAACATCCCTATTTACTTTGGAAACATCCATTCTCTGATTAGTTTTTGAAGTGGTATTTGCCTTATAGCAAAGCTACATTTATCGAAGAAAATGATGCGCAAGTACGCTGAAGTATGAAAAGTGATTTGGTTTGATTTTGAGTCAATTAGTGTATTTGGTGTCTGCACTATCTTCCGGACCGGTGTATGTATGGTGTGTGGTCACGTGGTACGTACTAACCAATCAAATGACCGTTTAAAGCAGCAGACAGGCATTTGTTGGATATTCTGCACGTGAACACCGCTTTTCGTCTAGTTGGTTGAACGTCATTTCCTTGCACCACCATTGCACCACCCTGACACTGGATACACCTGCACTGCACCGAGTGTCAAAAAGTGCAGCCAACTAGACAGGGCTAGTATAAATATAAATCTTCTCTCTCATCTTTTGGTGGCAATGGATTAAAATCCAATCAACGCATGTCTAAAAGCAGTGGTGCGGATGAGAGCATTACCTTCTCTATCTGAAAGCCTATAATGGCTTGCTCTGGTCACGTGACTAAGCGTCATCAACTGGAGGCGAGATAGCCGCCATGTTTGATTTGCTTCTTCAGAATCAATGTTGGATCTTTTTAGTGAATATGGAATTGTAATGCAAATTTAAGAACTGTAATCGAGTTTACATGACGTGTAAATATGCTTAAATGTGCAAGAGGTCTGGTGTATAAGTGTTGTGTGATCAATTGCAGAGGCAATTATGATGAAAAAGGTAAGAGTAACGTTCACAGTTCTTAAAGATGATGTTGAAAATGATAAATGTTTAGGGTAATTCCATGCGTTTCGGTCCATGCGAAAAGATACAAGTTAAGTAACAAAGGTTTTATACTCATAAATAAATAAGAGTAATAGTTCATGATGTAAACTTTGGATGTGTCCGGAATCTAATAGGCTATACTCTTAAATGTGGTCATGTTTTATCTCTTGTCAACAATTTGCTTTACAAATAACAAATAATTTACCCTGAATTACAAACGTTGGTTAACGTTAAGATGCGTTGTTGCTTATGATTGCAAACAATTTGTTTCAAGATTTAGTCAACGTTTAAAATATTACGTTAGTGTCTACCAGCAGTTTGTTAGTGTAAATTTTATGCAAGCATTCGATAACATATTCATATGATTTCCACAAATTTTCAGTTTCAAAGTATGCTTAATGAAAGAAAGCTATATAACTGGGCAAAGTTGATAACATGTGTACATTTACATTTTTATTTTACCCCGCTTTATGCTACTTTAGGCTAATCGGAGGCTAATGGAAGCCATGTTGTGCATTGAAATACAAGGGTACGATGTGTATCAAGAACTTCGATGAAATATTCGTGTGTAAAATTATCCAAGAATATATTTCTTATGTTTCAAACACAAATGTTTTCACACAGAAAGAATTTTATTACCTAGCTATGTTAATATGAACTAAAAAATGTATTCAATTTTATAAAATTGTTTCATATGAACTGCATTTTATTTTTTGTCTTTGTGAAGCTTCGATGTACGTAACTGTTTATTAAATCAGTGATAATGATTATTGTTTCATAATTTATTAATACTCTTCACGATTGTATTAACATAGTGTAAAAACAGTGTAAGGAAATATTCCAAACGTTTATTTCTCAAGTGATCGCTAAGATCAAAATATTAATCTGCTTTTTTCTTTCAATGAAAATGATAGAAACTCTAGTTATTGTCACAGATCTTACTAACGACAATAAAAAAATTCAATTTGTGTATTAGCTATCTTTTGTTCAATAAAGTCAATAGGGTCGAACTTACAATGTGACAAATGATTTAAGTTTAGACCTTATACACAGAAATGTAACATTGCCCTTGTACCAATTTATTTTGCTGCAAGGATATATAAATTAAGTTTTTGTATTGAGATTGTATAGCTACACAGAATATCTGCATTATCTGGTTGATTAATTTTGGGTAAAGGTAAAGCAATATAATTGATTAGGTAACTTGGAAAGTTTGCGGTCAACCTAACATGCGGTGCTTTGATTTAATCAATTGATTTTTACATACAAAAGTTCATACAAAAGCGGCTCCGAATTTAACTGTAGCTGACAAATATTCCAAATAATATTTTTCAAAGATACAATGTTTAAATTTTTCCGTCAGGAAGTTTCTAACGGTTTTCAACCTGTTTTTTGTGCTATGGTAGGATTTTTGTGGTGGTCATAGTGACATCCTGAATGAAAATTTTGGTGTAAATATTCAATATTCTAATTTTTTCTTCTAATTATATTCGTCGGGAGGGTAAATGTCAAAATTTAACTTCATAAAAGAAATAAATATACCTTAATTACCTATGATGAAAATACGACAAGGGGTTTACAGCGTTAAGACGATCGCCTCCAGATGATGACGTCTTGACTGAGCGCTGTGGCCTGAACCTCAAGATGGTCTTGATGAGAGAGGGAGCACAAGAGGCCCCCTCAAACGGTTACTTTCGTTCAATTACATTACGGAATGTTTGTTCTACCTGTACATGATTCATGTAAAATATTGGTAAAAACACATATTTGATATAATTTCAATAATAATGTATCAAAAATTGTAAAACTTACAAAGTATTCGTCATTTAAGGCCTTCCCCACTTAATGATACCAGAATGGAGACCAAAGATGCGTGCTTAAATGTACCAGACGTGTCCCCGTTTGATTTCTTCTTATGGGGTTGCGTCAGGGACAAGGTGAATTGATCTAAATCAGGTTGAGTTGAATCGCGATTTAAATCAAGATTAAAATCAGGTTTTATATTCAATTTTATACAAGGTGTCCCAGACGTCTTTCCCTGATTACAAACTTTATACATATCCGCTATATGCAAGATAGAGATGTGAAAGTGGTGCCAAAATGTTGGAAAACTAACCAAGTTTATTTGTTGCAGGTTTGAGTAATCTGGCTGTAGTGTAGCAGTCTCAGTGTCCAGAAAACCGGAAATGTTCACAAATCAGGAAAAAGCTCAGCATGTCCTCTGGTATCACGATACCCGGTCACCAATAACAGTGCGGAGGAGCTTTCAAATGTACAGAATTCTTTCGTCTAGAATATCTGCCATCAATATGTTGGTATTTAAGAAATGGAATTTATCTTCATTCCCAAATCCTGTCAAGTCCAAGGAACATTGTATGGAAAGATGCCACCCGATGTCAAGAGCATTAATTCCGGATTCCTTGGCACTGACACTGCTACACTACAGACACATTACTGAAACCTGCAACAAATAAACTTGGTTCGATTTCCAACATTTTGGCACCACTTTCACATCTCTACATAGCATATAGCGGATATGAATAAAGTTTGTAATCAGGGAAAGACTTCTGGACACCCAACCTCAAGCCAACCTCACTTCCACGTAGTACACCCTGGACTGTAGACTAACGAGGCTCTGGCGACTGGCACTATGGCCAGTATAATTTTGGTGTGCTGAGTGTCCGTTTAGAGCCTCAGCTTTTAACAGAAATCAGAAGATTTTAAGATTTTTAGTTATGTAACGTTAGAGTTGTCATTTGTAATGATAAGAGGCTGGCCCCTGTATAATGTGACGGGTGTAAAGTAGCCTAAGTGCTGACGCACCCAAAATTTTAAATTCAAATTCAAAATTCAAAGATATGAATGAAGTTTGTAATCAGGGAAAGACTTCTGGGACATCCGGTATTATTTGATGTTTTTGTAAATGCTTTACTATTAACTATTGTGTCTCTCCACTAGTCGATAATATCGTCGCTGTAATAGAAAAAGACAAAAGAAAAAGGAACAACAATACGTTGTTCACGAAGCTAAAGCGTCCGCTTTTATGAAAATTTCCATTTCGAGGCCTGCCACAGACTAGATGCGTGCTACGTGTCGAAGGGTGGACGCATTGAACGTTTACAAAGACTGTAAAAATGATCCGGAGAGCTTGTCTTTCGCTTGGTGTATGATTCATTAAATGTAACTGAACAAGATTAATGAACTCGTTTCAGTCATTTTGAACAATAGAATAATGGGAAGTATGTAAATAAATTGCTTCCGTTATGATGAATTGCTATTGCGTTGTGAATTGTATTTCCAATACGAATTAGTATCAAAAGCTTCGAGACTAGCTCTCTTTACAAGTAATAGCCTTATTTATCTAAGTATACACACTATCACCTTCAAATTAGCCCCCTTGCACAGCAATACAGCTCTCCCAGTGTTCCTGCCCCTTCAGGAATATGTACTGGAAGCAGTGCCGGATCTACAAAACTTGGGCCTCCCCGCAAAATATCCCAAAGGCCCCCTCTACCTGCTTACCTATACACACAAACATACACATATATAATGTATGTGTTTTGTGTAATTCTTGATATCATGTTAACAAAGTCACATATAAGGATCTAGATGGTGATTCAAAAGTCCCTTAACACCCTCTATAGAAAGTAAAGGAGTTAGGCTGTGCACAATTAGACATGATAGAAACAGGTGATTCTTAGGGGGAACCGCATTGGTGAGTTCCAAGCAGACGTCCCCCATATTGTATTTAACTCAAAATTTTTAAATGGGAAGGGGGTGATGTCATATGACACTGTTTTCTCACACATGGAAAAAGTCACATTTGTTACAATCAAGCAGTCATAACTTTTTCCTGAGTAAAGATAGCTTGAAGAAACCTTCGCCACTGCATTTCTCGTGAAATTCTATCCTGATTTGATTGTAGTCTGACTGCCACGCGGGAAACACAGAACCCAGGGTGGGTGATCTAAGGTAGGAATTTCTCCGGCTTTGTCCCCGCATAAAGCAGCTCACCTCCAATATGACCAACATCCGAAATATGTGCGGCCCTACCTCCACATACCCTAAATGTGCCTTCCTGGCACGGTGCTATATGGACAGGGAACTTTAACTTCACCTCTAGGCCTACATGTATATATTGGATTTGTTTCTGTACCCCTTCAATAGCTAAATTAGTAAATTTCTTTTTTACACACGCATTTACGAACCCTCTACTATCCCAATGGCTGAGGCCCCCCTAAAAGCTTATTTGTCTCCGAGCAACTGCGGTTTTTTTTGCGGCTTGTAGATCCGGCACTGACTGGAAGTCTTTTCGAAGCGTGTCAAGTAGAGGAAGATTATTTCCGTAACATCTTTGGGAGTTATGCATTTGAAGCTTCGGAACGAGTCACAACTCTCGAAGCAGCCAATTAACCAAGCGAGCCGCTGACGTCATCTCAACCCAGAACCTATCGCTAAGCCCATTACTCAGGTTCTACACGCCCACTAGGCTCGCTAGACAGACTCGCGCAGTCCGCTGGAGATGTTCCGAAAGTAATTCGACTATACCTTTTGCGAATTCGCGCTGGATCTCTGCAGTGGTGTCAAAACGGTGATCTTTGAGCTAGATCTTCACCTTCGGGAAGAGGGCGAAGTCCGCTGGAGCCAAATCTGACAATGTTGTTCCGTCACCTAACCTTTCCCAATGTAAAAGTGCATCGTTCGGCTCCATGCTGCACCATTAAGTGAAGAAGACTTCAAATCCCAAAGAATACTTTGTAACTTTGACAATTTTTAATACATTCTTATTGAAATTAAATCAACTATTTGATTTTCCAGATATTTTACATAAATTTTGTACAGGTAAAACAAAAATTCCTTGATGACAATGGCACGAAACCCACAGTTTAAGTGGGGTCTCTTTTGATCCCTTCCCTCATCCCCACCACTGGCTTCAGATGTGATGGCTGGAAAGCACATAAAACTTCATTATCCTGTAATTACATTTACTATTTGTTCATAGTAATTCTCTGAATTTTAGTGACGATGGTTTTTGGATTTTTATCCATTGTCACCTGAAGACGAGAGATTTATATTAACTAGATCCATTTATGAAACTTTGTTTGTGATATATGAATTGCCCTCGAACAAACGCTGAGTACTGTTAAGTGTTGCTCAACCTGCTTCAGTATCGTTTTCTTCGTAAATGTAGCTTTGTTTGGTGCGAGACAAATGCCACTTGAAAGACTAGTGTGAGTTTACAAATGCCAGTTCCAGTCGACTAGATTATTTTTTTCTGATAGCTTTTCTCTTTTGCTTTTCTCTATTTTTAGAACCAGATAAGCAAATCTTTTACGGTAGCTACAATTTAACAAGCAAAATTTTATACTTACATACATTTCTAGCAAAATATTGACATCTCTTTCATAGAATTACTATCTGGTGTCATAATTTGCAAATTAAAGACTAAGTTGTGATCTGTGTCTTTCTCATTTTAATGATAACGAATGGAAGTTTCTCTAGTACCATCTACTGGAAATTACAGTAACTAACTCCCTATAGTTTTGTATACGGAGATCAGTTAACAATGCATGTGAACTATTTTTGATTAAAATATTTCAAGATGATTTTTTATTATATGATTTGAGTAAATATGGATATTTTTTAAATGTGCCAAAACAAACAATGAAAATGAGATTAGTTGTTTAATTGGAAAGCACCATCGGCCTATAAACTCGTTATAAACAGTCACAGACACGGGCCTCCCTGAAGCGTCTCTCCAATGGTGTAGTGGTACCTTGTAATCAATGGGATGCGGGTTTGAACCCCGGTGAACATTCATTATGCATTGACTCGGATTGCACTTCAAACTATGGACTAAGGACCGAGACCCGAATTCTGACATTTGTAGAGCAAACTTACTACGCTCACCACTGACATCTAACGTCAGACCAGCAAACTACCTCGCAGAATGCCCGAAACAGGCTGCCATCTGTGAGTAGACTGAGTAACTAGTACGAACCAACGCATGAAGTTGCAGTCCGTATCGGCGATTTATTTCCAGGAAGATCGCAGACTGCAAATTAAAGTTAATGCTTTGTGAAGGGGGAAAGAGTGTCAATGCTGGTTTCAGGTCTAAGCATGAAATTTATATATTTGCAAAGAACTCTGGTTTGCTTTCTTTGCTTGTGCTGTCAATATTTACTGGATGAGAAAATGAACATTGCAAACCTTCTCGTTCCGTCACTATAAGATTAAATCCTTATGCAAGATAACAGATTTAATGAACTGTTATCAAAAGTGTGTCAAATTAATACCTTAGTATTAAATTGACAAGACAGCACAAACAAGTGATTTCATTGCAGCGTGCAAAAATCATTGAAGACTCTTGGGGGAGGAAGATCTTAATCTACACGCACGCGTAAATATAAATATAAGGTACCTGAACCCAATATGGCCTACCTAAGGTTTGCGATATTCCTAATGGTGAACAAAGTTAGAAAGGTAAAATTAATTGCAAGATTCAAAAGAAGGAACATTGCTGGATATTTACTGAAAATTATAACCAATTCCAAATAATAACATGAGTGCAGGGAAGATTCTATTTAAAAGTTACGTTTAGGCCATATTGG